>NC_050580.1:34753532-34916032 GCF_011100635.1 Trichosurus vulpecula | reverse complement strand
TTCCTTCCATAATGAGTGCTTTCTTCCTCCTCAAATTACTTTGCTTTTGTTTATCTGCTATGGCCACCAGCAGAACGCAAGGGAAAGAATTTTATCCTCTTTGTACCCCCAGGTCCTCATAACATACTTTGCATACAACAGGCACTCAAAAAACCTTTGCTGAATTTGGGTATCTTAAGGGGCAGATCAGTGCTTTCACTGCAGCCTGAACTTTTCCAGAGCAAATAAAAGGGGAGCAATTCTCTATTTCATTCTTAATCTCATTTGTCTTTTAAGGCCTAGCCTACTTTCTTTTTTCATGAGTTTAACCTAGAAGTTATTTCTCCCTCCTTTGAACTCTCATAAAACTTTTATTAGAATCATATAATGTCAGGGTGGAAGGGCCATTAGAGGTCAATTAGTCAACTTCCCTTGTTTTACAGGGGAGGACACAGGTCTGGTGGGATTAGATGATTCAACCAAGGTTTCCGTTTGCATTTGCTGCACTCTATCTTACGTGATAGCTATTTCATCCATTCAGATGTCCAGTAAGGGCTTACTATGTGGCAGAGATTGTGGTACAATCATACAGCATTTTCCTCATAATTAATCTATTCAGTAAATAGTACAAACAGCAGTATTCCCACTTTATTTTTTCATTTTTAAAATTCTAAACTTAAATACCAAAATTTTTTTTCTTACAAATAAAATACAAAAGAGGATTCTGTATAAAACTATGCAGCTTCATTTTATATTGCTTGCTATTTTTTTCTTAAAGTATATAATACATTCTACATGTTACTTTCAAAACCCTTCTATTTGTGCTTCCTTTCGAATTTCTTTCTATTCCTTTCTGCATATTAAAACATTTTTTTTAACTGAACATCCCTCAACATCCTTTGAAGACATTAAGGTTGTGAAGGGACATTTGTTTTCCTCCTTCCCTATTAGAATGTTAGCACCAAATCATCATATAAGTCCATTCAACCGCTCAAATAAATTTACCTGTCTAATCTTCTTTGGACCCATTATTTGCATTTCACAGTTCAAACTTAGCTCTAGTCTCTTCATCTGAAATGCTTTATTACATTAAAGTACATTTTCCCACTGTAGGATTACATATAGCTTTGCAGAGAAAATTATTATTGGTGATAAGTCTCTCTCTTTTGCATTCTGGAATACTGTATTCCAGGATCTCCACTTGTTTAAAGGAGAAGTCACCAAGTCTTGAGTCATCCTTAATACTTAACCTGACTCTTTTTTAAAGTTCTTTTTTTTCTGGATTGTTTGCAGCAACTTTTTTTGGAGGAGGAAGGATGTGGGAGCTCTGGATTTTGACTAGTACATTGCTGGGAATTTTCCTTTTGTAATTCTTTTCAGGATCAAATATAAACTCCTCTGTTTGGCATTTAAAGTTCTTTATAACCTGTCCCCTTCCTTCATTTCTAGCCTTACACCTTCTTTTCTGGAAGGCATTTTATAATGCAGTATACTGTCTATCTCTGTCTTCTCCTTAGGTCTCTTCCCCTCACCGCTACCTGTTAAGATTCCTTGGCTTCCTACAAGGCTCAGCTCAAATCCCACTTTCTGCAGGAGGCAGTTACTGCCTCCCCTCTACTCTGTATTTTTTTTTGGAGGGGGGAGGTGAAGCAATTGGGTGAAGTGACTTGTCCAGGGTCACACATATATTTACCATTCTGGGGAAACCTATCGATCCTTTCTCAGAATAATGTTTTTAAATGCATAAAATAATAGAATTACAAAGGACAGAAAGCATATTAAAAGTTATCTAAATATTTTTTAAATCAAGTTCACAGATTCCAGGTTAAGAAGACAATAAGCTTTTTGACTGTTGGAACTGTTTTTGCTTTTCTTTGTATCCCCACCAATTAGCATAGTATCTGGCATACAGTAGCACTTAACAACTGACCCAGTGTCTCAAATTCGTCCTCATAAGACATATTCGTGAGATTCCTCAGCCATCCTGCATTCTGTCCTCTAGAAATGCCTAAAAAACATGCTTCCCAGAAAGGAACACAATATTTCAGATATGGAGGCACTACCTCAAGTTGCAGCAGGCCAATACTACCTTTCCTGGTTTGGGCACATGTGCTATTGTTGCTGAAGATCAAATTAGCTTTTTTAGAAGTCACATCAATCAACAAGCATTTATCAGACACCTGTGTGCTGGACACTACGTTAAGCAGAAAGACAGAAAGACAAACCGAAAGAATCTCTGTCCTCATGGAGCTTATATCCCATGGGAGTGACTATATATATAAACTGCTGACTTACTTTGTACTTGCAGTCAGATAAAACTCTGGATTAATAGGTGTCAAGTATAGTGGCACTTGAATACTACTTAGTGGTATCCTCAGTGTTGGTAGTGAAGTTTGTTAAACATAAAATTAGTGACAATGAAATCATAGGTTTGGTCTATTTTGTTCTTTGTTGCCAAAGAATGAGTCCTAGGGTCGGGGGTCACAAAGGAGATTAAGTGAAAGGGGGGAGATGGCTTCAGTAGAAGCCCACCACCATCTTTACAAGCAAACCACTATCCTGGTGGTCTGGCATCCTCACGGAACCATGAACCGTGAATAGGAAGGGACTCACACTAGAGGCTACACTAAAGCCCTCATTCCACAGAGAAGGAAACTGACTTGCCCCAGAGATGACAGCTGCTCCTGGCACAGCCAAAGCCAGGAACCCTGGGTCTCCACAGCCTTTTGTTCCCTGTACCTCAGAATTCAAATGGCAAAGAGCATCTTTTTATCCCTAATGATATCCCTTATCATCAGTGCTAACAAAAGCTCTGAAGTTTTAGATAACATTGAGTGACCAAGATTTCTATTGTCAAAGGCAGTGTCTATGATTTAATGACTGATTTCATAGTTCATTGGACTAGATTATTTGTAAAGCAATGACCCCTAAACACAAAGAATGGCTCCCAGCCGCCTTAATAGCCTATGTCAATTGAAGAGAGACTTAGGGATTGCTATACAATGGAAATCGATCTGCAACTAGCAGGTGGTCAAGATGCTCTTTTGAAAAAGACCTTCCAAGGATTTATTCTGAACAAGCAATATTAACCTAGTTAAGTAAAGGCAGTGGTATAAATTTGCAAACCTCGTGGTCCTTTTTTAACTATACTCTGTCCTGAGCATCCAGAATATCCCTATGTTTTATTTTTAAAAATGCCATGAAGGACTCATTACATTTGTTAATCTGTTCTGAAAATATATGCTTACCCATCTTAGATAAAATGAAGTCATGAACGAGATTCTCCAAGAACACACCAACACCCTTAGGAACGGCTGAAGTAATGAAGAGATTCTCACAGAACACCCCACTACTCTTTAGAAAGGGTAAAGACTCAGACGCTGTCGTATACCCTAAAAGGATTGGATGTTCATTGCTAAGGTGGAAGAAAAATTAGCTTGCTTCTCTACAATAATTTGGCAGTCCCAGGAATCCCCTCATGTAAGTTACAAACGACTGTCATCAACACATCTTACCTTTTAAGGAACAAACAGATGGATGTGTCGCGCAAATCCAAAACAATCACATAAAGAAAGAATAATTGCATTACCCGTTAACTGCTGGTAAGTATTTCCATCTCTTCTTATGTCAGGCCTAACTAATGGATATGATCTACCCTTTCAGCAAATGGAAACAGAAAACAACTGAGCCTGTTGGCTCCTACAGGGTGCTAATTGGCAGCTGCTCTATAGTTATATATTTTAGCTGTAAAACGAAGGTTAAGTAAGTATAATAGCCAAAAAGGAAATGGTGCTAATCAGTCAAAATACCTTGCCAAATTACCTAGCTAGACATACGGGAATCTTGAAATGATTTTTTCCTATGGATCACTCAAGGCAGCAGGGCTAAGCAGGCTACAATGAAGTGTCCCACAACTAATTATAGGATAAGAAACCATGGCTCTAGAAACCGCAGTGACAGTCCATTAGCCAGCACAGGCATGAGCCGGAGAGTTGGGACTGGAGGACTTAAAAGAAGGCTGGGATCCACGTTCTGTAAGAATTCAAGTTCTGAGTCTGGAGTGAAAGAGGACCTGGGTTCCAATCCAGGCTCCGCTTACCAACGTGTGACCTTGGACAAGTCACTTGGCCTTGGCTTCCTCAACTGTAAAATAAGGAAACAGGACTAGGTGACTTCTCTTCCAAATCTAGATCACAGACCTTTGACTAAGACCAAAGCACTGGGAAGAGCTGGAAGGGGCCAGATTCCAAGCTGATCAATGAGGCCAGCCCTCCAGCCAGCCCAAGAAGCCAGACCTCTGCAGCATGCATGCGATCCCAAGCTGCAAATCGATGCGATGTGATGCGATCCCTGTGGCTGCAGATAAGGACAGAGAAAAAGACAAGGGGCACAGGACATTCCAGAGGAAGCCCCAAGGTCACCGAGGCCCCTCTCCTGCCCCACAGGGCGGGAATTCCCCACAGACACAAGTAGCTTGACAAGCTGGGGGATTTCTGCAGCTCTTCCAAACCAGAACCCAAAGGAAAGCTCTCCAAACTCCCTGATTTACCTCTAACCCACAGACAGGCTGCAATGGGGATTCATAGAGTTGATCACCTTCAGCAAAATATGCAGTAACTCTCTGGAAGCTGACTTCTGCCTCTAAGCGTGGACTTCCAAGGTCAGCCCTGTGCTTCTTCTTACAGGATGAAGCCATCTAACTCGGAGTTTCTTGTTTTTCCCCCAAACCCACCCCACCCCTTCCTCCTCACTTCTCCCTACTAATGCCCCTTCAATTACCCCAATCTCAGTGTCATCTTTGGCTCTTCACTCCCCCCTCATGCCCCACATCAAACCAGCTGCCAGAATTTTTCCATGTTACCTCTGCAAAATGCACTACACCTGCCACCTCCTTCCCACCCACAACCAACTACACATACAAGGCATCCCAAACGTCTGAGGGCAGTTGGAAGTCACAGAGGAATAGATAAGGAAAGGGTATGGTCCAGGCACTAGAGAGAGCTTGTGCCACTGTCCATGGAAACAAGTGTAACTGCTGATTCTGGCATTCAAGGCCCTCTAAAAGATTTTTTCAACCTGCTTTTCCACCTTTACTATCCTTCACTTACCCTATGATCCAGTCAAACTGGATGACTTACCATCCCTAGTCCTCCTGTTCTGTGCCTTTTTAAAATTCCCACAGGTGCACAGAATGCTGGGCCTGGAATCAGGAAGACCTGAGTTCAAATCCAGCCTTAGACACTTACTAGCTGAGTGACCCTGGCCAAGTCACCAACCTGTTTGCCTCAGTTTCCTCATCTGTAAAATGAGAAGGAGATGGCAAACCTCTCCAGTATCCCTGCCAAGAAAACTCCAAATGGGGTCATCTAGAGTCAGAAACAACTGAAGAAACTCAACAACAATAACAAAGCCTAGAATGGGCATGCAACTTCACGGGTATGCTTCCTTCATGACTCAAGTGACACTTGTCTGAATAAATCGATTCAACATTTACTGAACACCTGCTGTGTGCAAGGAGCCGTGCTAGCTTATGTGGATACCGGCCAAGCCCACTGTACCAGGAGAGAGAACACACGCAGGTGCCATCCTTTTCTGAGGACCTGTTGGACCTCCCTTCTAGGCGAGTGCTCCGATTCTACATGCTGCCTAGGTAGTATTCAGAGTCTATGACATTGAGACCACATGATACCCGTGAAATAAGTCTGTAACAAGCAGCTAAAGAAATCACATATCTGACATAGTGGATAGTTCCAGGAAATTATTCAATGTTTAATTCCTTGCTCACTACTTTGAACATTCTAAATAGGACATCAAAACCCAAATCAACACAAAAAACTTTGAATGAGTCATTTCCAGACAAAAATATATCACTGGATACTACAGAAATAAGCTACAGATTACTTATCTAAATCTTATCTTCCTTGATTCTGCAATGAAATTCACCTTGAAGCACTGTTCTTGGTCCCAGATCTGACAGTCACCTGTGATCTTAGACAAGTCTTTTCCCTTCTTTGTGCCTCAGTTTCCCTCTATGCAAAATGAGAGAGTTGGCCCAGGCACCCTTTTCAAGTCCCTTCTGGCTCTAAATGGGATGGCCATTTCTCTTATCCCTTTTTCAACATATCCAAAAGTTGTTCTGCATTCCTCTCCATTGAGAGAAAGGTATTCTAGTGAAAAGAGTATTGAAATTGGGAGTCAGAGACCTGAGTTTTATTTGTAGTGTGATCATCTCTTTTCTTTTACCATTTTCCCAGTCTTTTCCACTCAAAGATAAATTCTGGGGTTCTACACTGAAGTTTGGTTGGTAGTTGGATAAACATCAGCTCATGAGATAGATGGCTCTGAGGGCATCTGTGGTGCCTTCTCCTTATACCTGGTCACCAAAGGTCAGTGCTAGCCTTCCTCTCATCCTCAGAGCTCAGGACAGCACTCTGCCCTTTCTTGCCATACGCCTACATCAGGTGAGATGACTTTCTGAAGAATATCCTTTCATCTCTAATTTCAGATTTAAGCTTCGTGTTGCCAGTCAAAATCGGCATCATCACAGTTGAACTTCATTCTCTTCCTCACAAGGTACCTCATAGCCTGACTTTCCTACATAGGCAAACAACTGAAAACAAACACATCCTGGTAATTCTGCTCTCAGCAGAGCAAGTACAAATCATGTTCTTCACATTATTAAAATATTCCAGGCAAAGCTACTGACCAAGGTCAACAACCATGAGCAAGGAAAAGTCTGCCTTGACAACCCACTCCACGCCAAGAAAAGGCTGATGAGACCAAAGGGGACTTGAGGCATCCAGGTTCATGCTGTTCAGCAATCTTGTGATTCACCCTTCATGGTCCTTAAAAACGGCATTTAGGCATTCTCTAGTTCAACTGACTCACCTTATTCAAGAGTACAGTGAGATCAAGAGGTTAGAGGCTCTTTCAAGATCTCTCCGATAGTAATGAGTGTAAATTCAAACCTAAGCAGATTCAAATCCACCAAAGAAGGAGGTGGGGGGTTAGGGGTGTGAAGTAGAGGCAATACTACAGATGTGGCTGCAAGCACAGCCAAGTGGAGTGAGGGAAACGGGGGCCAGTCCCCCTTGGGTACTTACTGCTTATGTGACGAGGGGAAGGGCAGGCTCTTCCAGCTCCAGGTTCTCCATCAGTAACACGAGGGAGCTGGACTAGATAAGCTCCAGGTCAGGACGAGGACTAGGTCAGCTCTAAATCCTATGGTTTAGGAAGGAAGGTTTAAGAAGGAAGCAAGAATACACCATAATTTTAAACACTCTCTTGACTACTGACCTGAAAGAATGAGATGTGGGAAATATTTATAGAATCAGAAGCTACAAGGTGAAATAATTAGAAAACAAATATTAATGGAGCTCCTTCCTGAAGGTGGCAAAAGGAAAAGATTGTTCTTGAGAAGGGAGTGTGATGCAATTCTTTTCAATATCTGATTATAAAAGCAAATGAGTCCTATCTGCTCATTTTGTCGATAATGTTCTCTATCAAGGGAAAAAGATGTTGAAATGAGCTGCTGATTCCATTCATGTTGCCTACCAATTTCATCTAAGTCACCTAAGCTGTGCTTTGCAATGTGAAAGGATCTTGGCAAGGATTCAACAAACATTTAAGCATCTACTGTATACAAAGCACTGTGCTAAGTCCTGGGGATACAAAAGCCCCTCGAATTTCTAGTCTACTAAGTGCAGTCCCTTGGTTGCACCTTGGACAGAATGAGATGATGGTATTCTCTATTTGGTTGTCAGTGAAGACAGCCACTAAAGTGGAAGCGATCTCAGTGGCCACACTAGTCCAACCCATACATGAAAAGACATTGTAACATATACAAAAAATAAGTACCTACAATGTAACAAGGACACAAAATTTGGCAAAGCACAGCCACGGCTCTCAAAGGACCCAGGATCAGAAAAAGTGTGTGTGTGTGTGTGTGTGTGTGTGTGTGTACATAAAAATTGTGCAAAATAAGATTAATGTAAATAAAAGGGAGGTCATGTGTTTTGAGAAATTTGAGAGGGGGTGTCAGGGAAAGCTTCCTCAAGGGCCGGCACCTGAGTTAGGCTTTAAAGGAAATGAGTGATTCTAGTAAGAGATGGGGGTGGGGAGGGTGCAGAGACAGGTGAGAGGAAAAGTTCAGAACAGAGATGAGGGGAAGAAGTGCACTCCAGGCATGGGGGAAGTGGGTTAAGCAAAGGTGCAGAGGACAGAGGGCAGGATGAGAATCAGTTCGTTGGTCAACAGGCACTACGAGAATGGGGGACAGAGAATATGAGAAAGGGAGGAGGGGGAAGAAAAGCTGGAAAGGAATGTTAGAGCCATACTGTGAAGGCCTGGAAGGCCAGGCCCAGAAGCTTAGACTTTCTCTGCAAGGCAGCAGTAAAGAGCCAGCTAGGGTGGCAAGCACGCAATGATTAAGATCCTCACACACCTGATATAGAACAGAAAGGTGTTCAGCAGAGCGGGGCCTCTTGCGGACTCCAGAGAAGTGAGGCAGACAAGGACTGAGAGCCCAGAGCTCTGCCAGGTGGTCTGCAGACAGGGTCAAAATGCAAGAGGAGGGTATACTAGGGTGTGAAGAAGGCTCCTCACCTCCAGGGAAAAAGAGAAAGAAGAAAGAGGGCATTCTTTACTCTGAATACCTTGAATACTGGAAAATATGGAGGACGGTTTATTTTAAGGCCTAAGTTCTGCGACTCTCTCCTCTTCAGACCTCAAAATGTCCTCGACCCCAAATTCATGGCTCTGCAATAGTTCATGACAATGTTCAAGGAGGCACAGACCGAAATAGTTAAGAATTGCACGGTCAATTGAAGTTCCTTTTCTAAGGTCCTCTAGAAAAGGTTAATCACGGAACCTGGCATGTCAACAGGACAATAGGCTAAACCAGAGGTATAAGCCCTGCTGAATGATCCACCCGCTGGCGGGATGCCAGGATGGCCAAATCAATACTATGCGGCCAAAGCTGTGCCAGGCCCCCCCCCCAACATAAAGCCATGTTTGGATCAACCACAGATCAGGCCCAGCCTGGACTCAAGAATCCTGCTCCTTCACATCCAGGTGACAATTTATAAAAGGTTACCAACTGCACAACTCCATTTGATTAGCCAGGATAAAAAATGTAAAACCATAACAACCTATTTGAGTTAGCACTTTGAAAATAAGCTCAATTTGCTTTTGCTATCAGGAAGAAATACAATAATGCCTTAAATTCAGCATCCTTACTGTCTAAATCATTCATTGACAGGACACTGCAAAGTTAGTCATGTGAAATAGGTGGACTCAAGTCAATTACTCTTTACAGATGTTAGTTCAGAAGACTTCAATCTGTAGAAGTGAACAGAAAGAAGGATGTTTACAAATGGAGCTAAAACAAGCAAAACAATCCTGAAAGTTTAGGAAATTGTGAAAATTTGAAATCCTGGCATTAAAGATATCAGTGTACATACACTAAGTAAAGCAAAGATAATCTTTAAGCCCTGATTTAAGGGGCTATTTTTAGACCAAAGACAAAAAAAAAGCCTTTTCTGAATACTGTCTGCTCTTTCTAGTCACATATCAGAAAACAACATTAAGGCAAAATACTCCTTCCTCATTCAGCAAAAATCTGAACCATTTTTGCTAAGTCCCAAACTCTAAAAGGACTCAACAATGTAACTAACCATAATTCCATTCGAGCTGCAATATATCCACACGATCTGGGCATGTTTAAAGAAGTAAAAATAACCCCAGACAACTATGGAATGGCTAAATGATTGTTTTTGGCATCCCCACAGCCTAGCCATAGCATTCAATACATTCTAGGCTTCTATTTTGAAATTTGAGTTTCGAGAAATCAAAAGGCCTTTTCCATGCACTCTGATAGAGATGAAAAGAATTTGCTATCTAAATGTAGAGGGCCACCCTGGGGGAAATTCTTGAAAATTCAGAATAGAATCATTAAGCATTCCAAGTTTTATAAAACAGCAGTCCCCAGAAAGACAGGAATACTGAGACTGCATTCCGAAACCTGATGATTATACAATAAACACAGCATGAAACCTAGAAGAATTTGAATTATTAATTCTAACAGAGATAAGCCAGAAGAGGAAAATAAGATTTTGTTCTTTCAAAACATGTATCCTGTCCAATGTGATTGGTAAGGAAACTAAAGTCTGTGCCTTCATATATAACACACTTATTTATAATAAGTTTGTGTCACAGATTGACAATCTACAAGTGATATCCCCATCAACCATACGGCTATTTGAGGGTCCACTTTAAGTGAAAAGTTTTACCTTTTTAAGCCAAGAAAAATGCTTCGCATTTCAAAATATATTGCTTTCCTACTTAATTTGTTAAAAAATTCTGGGCGGTTTAGGCAAGTCTGACCTTGGCCTTGAAGGTCTACCAAAGAATGACACAGCCTTCTCTTGAAATATTTTGTAGTGTTTGGAAGACAATCCTAGCCTCTCATCCAATGATCAAAAACTGAACCATAACGAAGCCAGCCTTATCATAATATGCGCAAAATTTGTAGGGGAGAATGCTCTTTGGATCATTTTTGTGTTTTTCTTTTCAACTATCAGCAATGGAAATGAAGCTCAAACTAGCTATTCACACCCAGCCATTCACGAATTGATTATTTTTTGTCTGATCAACATCAGTTCAATCCTGACACAAAAAGAGAAAAATTAAAGCAAAAGAAATTGTCAAAAAGATGAGCAGGAGTGACGTTAAAGTTAAAAATGCCAACACTGATTTTGCTGCAGCTCCTTTCTGTTCAGAGATCTGGGCTGGAAGAAGAAACTCTTTTAACCCTGAGAAATAAAAAAACTTGGTGAGCACCGGCTCCCCTGAGCCCCCAACAGTGCAAATACCACCGGGCACAACAAGACCAAAAGAAGCTGCTCCTGCCCAGATGCAAGTTATAGCAATGTTCAGTTTTTTATCATTGGATGATGCTCGTGATGCCCTCCAAAAACAACAAAGATATTGATAGAGAAGCCTATGAAATTCTTCGACTGATGTTTCATGCCAAAGTCAGACTTGTCTAAGTTGGCATAAAAGTTTTCCCCCAGGGGCTCACATTCTACTGAGGAGAAAACAAACCCACAAAAAAGCAAACCCCAAATATATATGAAATACAAACAAGGTTGTTTTTAGGGGGTGCAAGTTGGGGAAGGTCAGCGAAGGTCTCACGTAGACAGTGGCCTCTGAGTTCAAGACTACAGGATTCCAAGAGGCAGAACTGTGAACAAACTTGCATCATCTTTAAACCCCAGCCCAATTGTCTTTCCATGCCATCATGCTGATGAACACAGGGTTTTAAACAGGAATTTGGCACCATCTGTACCACTGAACAAATTTCACTGAATCCCAGCATGGGAAGGCATGCTCCCCAATGCTATTAGCCACTGCCACGAGCGTACAAAGCCCAAGTAAAAGATGTATTCTTGGGGCAGCTAGGTGGTGCAGTGAGTAGAGCACCGGCCCTGGAGTCAGAAGGATCTGAGTTCAAATCTGGCCTCAGACACTTGACACATTTGCTAGCTGTGTGACCCTGGGCAAGTCACTTAATCCCAATTGCCCTGCCTTCCCCCCTCAAAAAAAAAAAAGACGTATTCTTTAGAGACTGACAAGTTCTCCAGATACAACAATCACAACATCAATCTGTCCTCGTGAACATCAAGTCCCAAGACACTACAGTCCTAACACACTAGCACTCCAAGGTGGGTCAGCATAGTAATTTACACAGGAAAAATCAAGTGGAGGATGAAAACATTGATGTCATTCCCTGGGACAGTAAGCCCACTCAGTTAAAGTCTATTCTATTCAGACAGAGACTGAAGATGGAGGGTGAGCAATTGAGAGAGCTGAACAGGAAGATATTAGAGTAAATCACACTGGAGAAAGTGTAGAAGCATTTCAGTGATCTAAGCTCGCTCACATCCATCTTTTCAAACAAACATTCTAATTGTTATGATCGATGATTTGAAACTATGAACTAATACCATCGCAATCCAAATTACAGGTAACTCAAACGGCAAAGGTAAGCTATGGGGTGTAGGGAAAGCAGGCAGTATATTATCAACCATGGCTTGAACAGTAGTAGCATCAACCATCTACCTAGTATTTCTTACCACTAATACTCACTGTGTCAGGCTCTGGGGATGCAGGAATTCCTACAAAGATATCATCAAGCACAAGTATGACAAATGAAAGAGGTCGTCAAATTATATAGTAAGAGTGAGGGACGACATCTGGACAGCCCTGGTGATACGAAAGCATTGGTGGGTTGGTGGTTGTCCTTCATCCCTGAAGAGGACCAAAATGCCATCTACTACGGTGGAGTCAAGATACAGTGTGTCCAACTGTGGCTGATCAGACCAATATGGGTACAGAAGCCTCTAGCACAAGTCAGGCACAAAAAGTCCCTAAGATGTGGAGCGGAGATGTCTCTAAAGTTGTGATCTCACGTTTCTTTTGCTTCATTCATAGAGTACCACGCCTTCTCCGATGCGGCCATGCTGGGCGGTCCTTTACCAGGGTCTCCAGTGCCATGCAGTCGATTCCAAAGACAGAGCACTGGTCAGGAAGACTCCCTGACTTTGCAGCCTTCCTCAGAGACCTACCAGCTGCATGATCCTGAGCTATCATTAACCTCTAAGCTTCCAGGGCTGTGAGGATCAAACGAGATACCCGTAAAGAGCTTGGCAATCCTCAAAGTGCTATGTAAATGTCAGCTATTAGTATTACCTCGTAGGGTTACTGCGAAGCTCAAGGGAGATGATACTTATTGTTACTATTATATCACTATCATAGAGCGCGAGACAATCTGGGATTGATTCATTTAATATTTGCTGAATGCACAGCATGTAGCTGGGAGAAAACAGTTAAAGTGATGGGAGTAAGACTAGATGATCTCCAAATTCCCCTTCCAGTTCTAAAATTCTGCCATCCTAAAATAGAAAGGCGAGGAGAGGGATTCTTCCAGGGCACGCTACTTCTGGAAAATGCTTGTTGGTCAGCCCTAAACAAGATGGCACGTTCTCCCAGGTCATTTGTCCAGAATACAATCACTAGAGAATCACAGGGGTCAGAGATAAGAGCTGGCCTTGCCACCAGAAGTCAGCAAATCCTCCCTCCCAACCCCCATTTTACAGAAAAGGAAATCGGGGCCCAGAGAAAGTAACTAAGGTAATGAAGTTAAGTAACGACAGGACCTAATAAGATGGATACCTTACTTAGCAGGGAGATACCGACTGTCTACAGAAATAGTGAGACTGCAACTCCAATGTTGGAGCACTGGGGCCCTTTCCATTAAAATGTCGCTTCAATGAATTGAAACAGTTTTTTGACGGATCTCCCTATTGAGTGAATGTACCTATCTTCCACTTCCAACACAGGAAAGTAGAGTTTGGTTGTGTGTTTGACCACCATCTTGGCATTTTCCCACAGGTAACTCAGTTCATTCAGTTATAATGAGGGTACCTGCATCCATACTGGTACTATAGCCTTACTGGGCATAGTTATCTCTTAATAGATTTAAGCAATCTTGCTGTCACTAGCTCCTCTGGGGGAATGAAACAATTAAACTTGAAAAAAATCAAATTTATATCAGATAGCTTTCTATTACCAAGTGTTCAATGAAACTCTTAAGGCCCTACTGGGGAAAAGCACACACATTCCCACAGAATTAACAAAGATACAAAACATTCCACTCGCTTGTCCCGTGTTACAAATTACAATTAGCCAATGGTACCATTGTGAACAGAAAGCATCAAAGTGCTTCCTAGCATTCCTAATTCACTCATAGGAAATAATGATTTCACAAGAGGAGAGCTGCCCCATTCAGATGCATGCCACCTCCTCACATACAGTAAAAGAGTAAAGAACTCCATCAGCTTTTTCCAATTGTCCGTAAATGACTCAGTGAGTTGGCAAGCAGTTACAGAATCTCCACAAAGCTAATGTTAAAAAAATGCCAGAAAGCTACATGTTTCAAACAAATCCTTTAAAAAAACTTTCTCCGTATGGGTTTCTGCTTGGCTTTGTATTATGTCTGTGTTTTACTCTCATTTATGTAGCCTGAGCACTTCAGAAGAGTAAGAATGGACGTTTCTCATCTCTACAGAAACAAAGTGGGCGAGGCCATGCTAACTTAGAGTCATTTTCTAGTTACTGGAACTGATTCCAGAAGGCTGCATCATCATTCCCTGATCTGCAATTTCAGCCTTTGGACACCTCATGTACTTGTCCCAAATTCTGTTGATTTTTCCATTCATCTAAGATTCTCTATGACCTGTAGCCAGTAAAGTCAATGTCCACTGGCCTGGGCAAGTCACTCATTCTTGAAGTGAGTGCCCCCAGGCAATTCTCTGAGTCTAGAAGCTGCAGATCAGCATTGGTACAAAGCAATTTCTTCAATGAGAATTCCTTTTACCAATGAAATCCCAGGTTCAAATAACTAACAACAGTCCACAGGCAGATGAGGTGAGCCAAGCAGAAAGCACTGCTCCTGGAACACCCCCTGAGCCCTCCCCTCCACCCACATCTGGGTTGAAGGGCTCTACCTTCCTAAGCTTTAGACTCTGCATCTGTAAAAAGCGACAACAATGCAATAACCACCCAAGGAACATAAAAGGATTGAGTGAGGATTTCTAGAAAGGTCTCTGCAAACCTTGAAGAACCATAGTGTAACTCTTAGTGTTGTGTGCAAATGGAAAAAAAAATTTAAGTGTAGTGCTTCATGGACCCTAAGCCATGCTGAGAATGACTGAATTTTGTTTGAATCATTCATATGGTCTCTGTCCAAGACAGTGATTCCACTCATCCATCACTGAGAACACTCGCAGCACTGCAGACACAGAAGGCATGACGACAGGTTCAGCAGAGGCTCGGGCCCAAGGGAGGCATGAATGGGAGGGGTGAGTTCTCTGTTATTTAACACCTACCTGACATTGGCTTTTCCAGGTATTATTTGTTTCTCCTTACAAAACTACAGCACCGAAGAAGTTCAGAACAGGCTGAGGGATAAGAATGGATACAAGCCTGCTTCATCCGGTCAGAGGAGCAGAGCTCTACTGTGGGCTCTGCTACCTGCTGCCCAAGCAGAAGTCACCTGGAACCCTGAGCACACTTTCCTTCTCCACAAAGGAGGTGTTGAATTAGAAATCTTGAAAGTGGCTTCCAGCTCTGCCCTTCATTCTATAATTCTGGCTACTGCCTTGTTTTGAAATGCATGAAACCTTTATGTAGTCACAGGAAACCAAAATTTCTGGAATATTTTGAAAATACCAATATTATGCAGCAAAGTTCTAATGATGAAAACAGATATACCTAGATGATAAAATTAAGTTGACCGGACAGAGGGGCAAAAGAGCCGAATTGTTCTTAACAACTCCATGAAAAAGGCCAAATTAAGACGAGTACCACCAAGCCTGAGGAATTTTTCTGATCACTTACTATTTCTAAGTTACCAAGTTTTTCTTTAGCAAGGGCTAAGAATGGATGTTTTCCATACATCTCCTCACTACTACTAATTTCCACAAAAGAATAACTGTCAGGAAGGGAGAGAGAGCTGACTTCCACTATCTTCTGGGTCATCAAACACTGTACAGCAGAGATGTCAAACACTCAGCTGGCCAAGTGCAGCCTGAATCAGACTAAAATGTCATTGAAATATAGTTATCATAATATATAAAAATACAACACAACACAGCTAATGTAAATTTGTGGCTTTCTAAGTCACTATGCAGTCTATAGAGATCTATTTCTTTTTGCATTTGACATTGCTCCTCTTGTATATAGTAAGCTCCTATTCCAAATGGGAGTGGAAGATGGGCATAATCTGGTCATTCAGAGTCTCTATGGATTACCTACTATTCACAAATTAACAACTTTCTAAGAATCCTATAGGATGAAACATAGTTTTAGTAAAACTATGCTGAAAATTAGCCTGGCTTAGATGATTCTGAGTGAACTTCCGGACTCTGCAAATGTTTCAAGATAGCATTATGAACACTTAACTATTGCTTTAAGTACAACAGACTGAGAAGGTATGCAAGAGAGGGCTGGGCCTGCATTTCTCTCTCACCCAATGGAAGGTTCTTTTTAATTAAATTCCTGACTGTTCACTTATCATTTGTATCTCTCAAAAAATCAAAATGCAGAACAAATTCTAGTTATTTCATGTTTCCCAATATTTGGAATCAGATGAATGGGAGTCTGTGGGAACCCCATCTGAGAAAAGCCGTTATATTTGAATAATAATAGCACCTTCCATTTAGATGGCTCTTGGAGGTTTAGAAAACCCTTCTCTCCCAACTGCCTTGCGAGACACAAAGGCTGAGCCTCATCTGCCCAGTTTTGTAGTTAAGGAAACAGACTAAGAAAGAGGAAGGAGCTTGTCCCAAGTCAAACAACGAGTCAGTGGCAGAGCAGAGATGGGTACCGCAGTCTGTTGTCCAATGCTTCTTGTTCTACACTGAAGTAAATGGTCAACAATGAACACGACCCCAAAATCTCAAGAAGTTTCTCATTTTAATTTTGAAAATGTTACTTTGCAAAACAAGGGTCACACTAGGTTGACATATTATCAACAATGGCTTGTGCTTAGGAAATAGTCCACAGGGCCCCAAGAGAAAGTAAGCCCACCTTAAACATGAAGGACGATGGCCAGAAAATCTGAATGAAACACTGGGCTGGGAGAAACATCAGGCCAGGGAGAAGCGCCATCCAGGTCCTACCTCCTGATCCTCCTTGTCCCCAGGGCTCAGTCCTAGGTCTTCTTTTCTTTTCTCTTTATTAGCAATTGTTTCTGTTGGAGCCAGAAACCCTGAGGTTTGTCTTCCCCTCCCAGATTAATTTTTGTGTTCTTGTTTTTTTGACTAGATAAAGAAGCCATTCTCTGCCTCATTTATTACCTAGCCTTGATCAGTGAAACCTGTTAAAGAACTTAAAAAGGCCAAAGTCTCCCACTGCATCCTGAGCCATCTTTAGTCATCCTGATCTATGTCCTGCCACTGGACCCAGAAAGCTTCAGAGGGGAAAGTGAGGCTGGTGACTTTGCACAGCCTTGCCTCACTTAAATCCAATTCACTTGCATGCCATGGCATCGCCTCCCTGAATGAAGGCCAAACAACAATACTCTTTCACAGCTCCCCCGAATTCAATTACCTTCTCCATGCTGATGATTCTCGGATGGCCTTATCCAGCCCCAACCTCTCACCCTACCCTCCAGTCAGCATCTCTAGCTGCCTACTAGACACTGTGAACTAGATGTCCCAAAGACACCTTACATGCAATATATCCCAAACTGAACTCATTATCATCCCCTGCCAAGAGCACCACTATTGTCCCAATCAACCGGACTCCCAACAAACATCTGGGTGTCATCCTCAACTCCTCATTCTCTCTCACTCACCCCTATATCCAATCAGTTGCCAAATCCTGTGAATTCTACCTTCTGCTATGAGCCCTCTCATCGACCTGGACCCTGCCATGGCCCTAGTAAAGGCCCTCATCGCCTCACGCCTGGACTACTGTAGGGGCCTGCTAGTGGGCCTCGCTGCCTTAAGGCTCTCCTCACAGAGAATCCTCCATTGAGCCGCTGCAGCAATCTTCCTCAGCCACAAATCTTCCTGGACACCCACGACTCCCATTCCATACCCTCCAGCAGCTCTCTGTCATCTCTGGCTTTTAAAGCCCTCTTACCTTTCCAGTCTTCTTACCCCTTCCTCCCCTCCATGTAGCCTGGGGGCCACTGACACTGTCTACCAGGCTGTTCCACTCTAGATATCACTTGAGGACAGAAGGCGCTAGTCAGACTTCATGCATTTTCACTGGCTATGCCCCAAACCTCCAAAAGTAACTGTCATCACCCCTGCCCCAGGGCTTCCACAGCTTCCGGCAAGTCTCAGCTAAAATCCCACCTTTGTAAGAAGCCTTTCATAGTCTCTTCCCCCTGGAATAATCTCCATTGTGTCGGGTCTTTATCTTATTTGCACAGAGCTGTCTGCATGTGGGTCTCCCACATGGGGCTGTGCGCTCCTAGCAGTCAGGGACTCGGTTTTTTTGCCTTTCTTTGTATCCCAAGTGGCTAGAACAGTACTTGGAACATAAAATGCACTCCATAAAGGCTTCTTGGCTTGACTGTGTCCTTGCTACCTGAGTGAGCACACCCTTGTGACATGGATGCCTTGGCAAATGGGAACTGGGAACAACACAACTAATGCTACATCCTTTCCTATAAACTTATTGCTGTGGAATGTTTTGTCATATGTCTACTGTTGTCTCATTTTGTGCCAAATGCAGTATCAAAAGACCCCGAGAAGGCCGACAGCATAAGGGGACGTAGAGGACTTATGGATCGACAAGCACTGTATGAGATGGGTTGTGATCAGGACCCACTGTGAGATCACATACCAATGAAATCACAGATCCAGCCTTATACTGGAGCATTATGCACAACACGTATACAAGGCTAACTTGAAGCAATCTGGTTTTGGAATTCTGCAAACATGTTAAAGATGACAAAGAAATTCAGAAAAGGATTTTATAACCTCACTGTCTTCTTTCTCCAAGCTTATCCTGATGACTTTTCTAAAACAGATACATTCAGAATCACAGACTCAGAGCAAGAAGGATAAGCCTCTCATCCACTTGGTTATTCAGAGTGGGTAACCTTGTATAACACTGCTTACAGATGGTCACTCAGCTTGCATGTCCTGTGGCAGGGAGCTCAGGATTCTGTAACAAGACCATTCCATTTTGAGTAGTAGAGTGTGAGAAAGCTCTTTTTCCTTCCTATCTATCATGCTATCTAAATTGAGCCCAAATCTACTTTCTCTGTAATTTCTGGCTGTTGGGCTGAGGGCTGCCCTTTGGAATTATAATAAATCTAACTGCTCCTGCTCAAATGAACTCTTCAAAAACTAAAAGATAGCTAGCACGTGCCAGATTCTTCTCTCCAGGCTGACTAGGCCCAATTCCTCTACGTAAGTGCAGTCTTCTTTAAAAGAAGAAAGAGTCCTAGAAGGCAGCTGGCAGTCTGCCCAGGTCTAGGTCTTGGAACGCAAGATCCCTTTCCTCAAATGACACGGTTTCTGGATTCCATCATTATGGTCGTTTTGAAGCATCTTCTCAAGTTTATCAGCAATTCTATTAAAATGTGATGACCAGAGCTGGAATTAATGGTTTAGGAATAGTGGGGCAACTTGTAGCCAGAATGGACTTTGTTTTCTTTGAATGACTCAGCTTGCCTCATTGAGCTTCCCTGGACGCTGGGGCTTGCTCTTCCGGGGCAGGACCAGAGCTTCCTGTGTGATGAGTCGTGGCGCTGGCTGAGGGGAGGTGTGTTAACGTGGTCTACGCTGGGGGAGGGGCCAAGTCAAGAACCAATCGGCCCTGGTCGTTCAGGCGGCGCTTGATGATGTCAAAAACTCTATAAGAGGGGAGAGGACAGCTTGAAGATCCTCCTTTCCTTTTCCGGTTGGAGCCAGAGACGCCTACAGCTGAAGCTGAGCTGCCGGTAGCAGAGCTGACTAGAGGCTAGTGGGTAATCTTCTTACCATAGAGGGGAAGCATGTATACGATTTTGCCTTATACCATCTCGCTTCTCTGTGGCCTCCTAGTTACTCTTGTGAGGCGGACTTATTGGGCCTGGAAGCTTTTGATGAAAATATCAAAATGGGGACGCTGGTTTGTGGGATTGTTACTGTGGAGTGTAAATACATGCTTTAGTTCTCCTGCCTTCTGCCTAGAGAATTGCTTATATCCTGCGGTTCCGGACCTTTTAGGCACATATGAGATTCTCTTTGAAATCATAAATTCTGCCTTCCTAATATACAACTGCAAAGTCCAATGAGGTTATAACTTCCCTTGATATAAACCCTTTAATATTTCTGGTTAACCTATGATTTCATCAATTTGGGTATTACCTCTAACCACGAAGATGCAACCCGTCCATGGTGGACCCTTCCTGTGCAAGTCTTGTCTGTGCCGATCCAAGAAGAGAGTGGAACCACCCTTGGCCATGGTGCACAACTAGGATTTGGAGACCTACTTCTACTAAAACAACCCCCAAAATGCACTAGCTTTGCTATTAGCTCTGTTACACTGATACTGAGCTTCCAGTTAATTCAATTCTCTAGGCGTTTTTACACATAAACTGCTCTTCAGTCAAGTCGTCCTCAATTTTATCACGAGAGGAGATGATACAGCTCAGCGGGTTTTGCCCCATCATGGTGATAACAAGCAATCTGTAAACAATTCCCAGGATTTTAGAATTTAAGTTTTCTGAGTGTTTATAGATCTAACGAGCTGCAAGTTAAGTGCCGCAGAAGTACAGCAATAGAAAAAGCCTAGTATACTTTACATCCATCTTCATTTAAGTTGGAATAAAATGTATTTTAATCTTAAATGACGGAGGCTCTTCAACGTCAATGTTGCATCGGCGAGAACAAATGGTTCTTGCAGCTCTTGGTGCCACAGAATCAACCTCGGCTTCCACGTGGAGAGGAGGGAGCGGCCAGCGTCAGCAACACATCCATCTTCTGCTCAGAGAGTTCAGCTCCTGGCATCTTCTGGGCTGGTTATCTCTGGTACTTGCAGATATAAACATTTCCTGTTTATGGGAACAATAAGCACTTTCCGCATTGTTTCTTCTAGGCAGTGCCATATGACCATGACAAAGGAGTCCAAGAGCAGTTTTTCTCTTTTTCTTAGGCCTTTGCTCAGAAGGAGGGTCTCTGTGTAAGAGGTCCACAGGTCTGAAAGCTAGAGAAAGGTCTTGGAGGTGATCTAGCCCAACATCCTCACTTTACAAATGAAGAAACACAACCTGAGAGGTGAAATCAGTTGTCCAAGATCGCATAGGCAGGAGGAGACGGCAGAGCCAGGAGGCACTCCTGTGCCCAGAGGAGAGGGTTAACAACAACTAGCAACAGAAACAATTAGCATTTAGGTAGCACTTTAAGGTTTACAAAGTACTCTACAAAATTAACTCATTTAATCTTTACAATAACCTGAGAAAGTAGGTGCTATTATTGGCCTCCTTATATAGAGGGGCAGTGACTTGCCTAGGGTCACACCTCCAGCAAATGTCAGCCTGAACTTGAACCTGGCTCTGCCCACTACAGGCTCGGTGATCCCCTCACTGGGCTCCACAGCTGCCTCTGATGGTGAATTCAGCCTTGCTTGTCCAAGGGTTGCACATCAATTCTATACGCATCTTGTGGCTTATCAATACTTAAAACAGATGTGATTATAATGAGGGGGTGACTTAATGAGGACTCACCATAAGGGGATTCTAAAAGGGTTAGTAAGCCCTATTTCTGCACATGTTAAAGTTTCCAAAGTGCTTTGTTCCCAAAACCACATGAGGGAGGTCACCCAAGTATTATCACAACCATTTTACAGACTAGGAAACTGAGGCCCAGGAAAGACAAGGGGCAAGGAAGTGGCAAAACCAGTAGTTGGACCCTGGCCCACAGCTGTTCCCCAAGATGAAGGTCAGTCAGCTTTGTACACGTGCTAACCTCACAATGCTAAAGTGATAAAGGTTATGGCCTTGGCTCCACGTTTGTCCAATCTGTTTTAACTTAATGATATCCCATGAGAAGAAAAGCCCAAGAACACTAGGGATCTAAGGACACAGTGGAAAACAAACTGTACAATGAGGTAGGAAAGTAACTGTCTTTCTCAGTCCAACCCTCATTCACACCAACACCTCTTTTCATTATTGGAGTTAACAAAGGAATTTAATTTTAACCAAAGTGTGTGTTTTGTGAAAACATTAAGTACTACACATGCTCTGAAGCTGCCTACCACTTTAAAACTTATGTTTATATACAATTTCTCTGAATCATCAAATTAACTCCTTGGGCTAATTTTAAATATGTCCCAAGACAGAAAATGATTGAGTTACATAGTTTTGTGATTCCAGCTTTACAGATATTGAATTAGGGAAGATTATGGGGCTTAGAAAAGGTGGGTACCTTCTAGACTTTCCAGTCTCCCCCCCCCAATCTCACCTCCATTTTGCAGATAAAGAAATAGAGGCCAAGAGAAATGAGTTTCACAAAGGTGAGCTTAAATGGAAGAGACTAGATCTGAACGCAGGTCCCCAGATGCTTTCCATTATACTACCACTAAGAACTGCTGAAAAGCCTGGCCTGCTGACCACCATCACAATGTTAGAGGTAACCAGTCAATATGCTAGCTCTTTTTTTTTTTTGCTAGCTCATTTTTATATTCATTTCTATTCAGTGTATGCAAAGTATGGCACTCAGGGCCTTCCGCTCTTTTTCCTTTCTTCTCACTTGGGGTTAATTTTAATCTTTGTTCCTCCAGTCCATCAATGATTCTGAACTGAGTTTCACATGAATAAACTGTAACTTCCTGCCTGTGAATACACAATTCCAATTTCTGTGACACTGTTTAGGTACCTTCACAGAGGCCGGTCAAGCCCCCCACAGCCCCAAGGCAAGCAATGAATATTCAGCCTCTGCTTTGGATTTCCCCCCTCAGTCTCTCAGGGCAACCTAGCCCACTCCTGCGTAGCTCCAAGGGGAAGTCTGTCCTTATGCAGAGTCCACCTGCTGTTTCTAATCACTATCCCTGGTTCTGTTTCATGGGGTCCAAGGGCTTATGCTGAACCCTCATCGATCTGAAGGCTGGACATAGGATCATATATCTGCAATGGACCTCGATGGCTATCCAGTCCAACTCCCTCATCAGAGGAGGAAATTGAGGCCCACAGAGGTTAAGTAAGTTGCCCATCCTCATGTAGATACTCAGCAGCAGTGTCAGATTTCCAGCTCAGAGATGTACTGGGAATTCAAGGTCAGGGCTCTTTCTAACTGTCTCCCTCTAGGCCCTATCAATCCATGGCTACAGATCTCACGCAACTCCCCCTCCCCATGTTCTCCCTCCCCCCCCACACCAGTTCATTCCATTGACCCTCTTAGGGAGGTTGAGTGAATTTTCAGGGTTATTCAAAGCAGGGCCCAAACTCAGGGCTTCCCTAATCAAGTCCAGGACTTTATTCACCACACAATATTATCTCATAATATGTATATATTAGGCAGTGGAAATGGTGGTCAATATAATATCAGGAAGACCATTTAAATCTGACCAAATATCTCTATCTTCTCCCCAAGAACAGAGGAAGATACTTTATCAAGAGCTTTGCTTAAATCTAGGTAAATTTCATCCACAACATTCCCTTCATCTGTGCCTTTTTAATCTTTTTTCTTACATAAAGGTCATTTTCCTTTGCAGAGAAAGACAAAGAAGTCATTTGTGCAGCTCTGCCTTCTCACTGGTGACAGCTACCATCACTCTATCCACCTCAGTACTAATTCTTTCCCTCTTCTGATCCAATAGAGCTTTTATTAAAAGCCCAGCATGTGAAGTGGCCTTCCTTCACCAGCCTTGGCAGCTTCTAAGCTGTAGCATGTCAGACACTATTTTATGTTTTATACATATATCCATGCAATAGTCTTATCAATTCTCCTTTTAGCTCTGACTTCCTATTGCAGTCCATGGAAACATCGGACCCACTCGATCCCCAGAGATATGGAGAAGGCACTGGCTCTCCCTCAATATGGCTCACATAACTGAAGTCCAGCATCTGGCACAGGCAAACACAGTATCTCTAGGAAGCATGGTTTATGGCCTACATATTTGCAAATGTCACATCTACAAGGTATGTTTCTAAGGAAAGAAACTGCATAAGAATTAAAAATTAAAACTTGTAGCTATAGGCAGCTACAAGACAAGAGAAAAATCAACCTCAGGGCTTCCCCCCAGGGATAATGCCTTTCTCTCTCCTCTTTTCATCTGTTTCCATACCAGTTTCCTCACTGGGCCTGGGGGTCAGGTAGCTTGATTCTTTTCTCTTCCTTGCAGAACCAAGAGCAGGATTAAGCTGAGTAGTTTAATGCAGGGTTGACAGCTCTGTTAGAAAGGCGATAAGGTTGAAAATCTTGAATTTTTGGCACTGTGCTGTCAAAGACTTACACAAGTCGTGGTGAGACCTGAAATTACAAAAATAGCTTCTGTTGCTTTAAAATGTCTCCACCATAACTCCCCCAATTCCATCAGCTTCTTATCAAAATACACATCCATAAAAGCAGTGTCACGTGTGGGAACAAGTTAGTTTCCCTACATTTGAAATACACCAGTTATTATCTTTGACGTATTATTAAAATATAGAAACATGCTTTTTAAAGAACAATTATATACGCTTAATTTACTTTGGGAATCACAGAAAAACTTTGTTTTCAAAGAATATGGTGCCATTAGCTAATATAAAAAGCTGAATGGGTCAGTGGATTCTTTGAGTAGAGGGGGGTATGTATTTTTATAATTTATGGTACTAAGCAGTCTTCAAGTTCATTTTTCCAATCAACAAACACGTATTGAACATGCACGTGTCATTGTCTTAAACCATGCAGGGGACAGAAAAAGATGAGATGGATCCTCCTGCCATCACACAAACCACCAGAAGACAAAATTAGTCCACGCATGTCCAAAAGAAGCCTAGAAGAAAAGGCTTAGAGGGTAAGAAGAAGCATCTGACCAGGACATTAACAGAGATCTCTTCTTTTTGCTTCATTTACTTTGGTCAATACGATTGTATTGTCTGTGGTTTCATAGAGTTACTCATTTGATACCTGCTTTGTTATTATTATTTTTCAGTAGTAAAGATTAGTAGGGAAGCATCTTATCAGCTTTGAAAAGCCCCAAAGGATCCCACCTTGGCCTTCTGCTACTTAAAAAAAATCAGAAGAAGGGTTAGAGAGTATACTTATCAAATCTTCAGGTGACATCAAGCTGTGAGGAAGAACTAACCAAATGGTGATAAGAACAGGATTCAAAAAAACCTCAACAAGTTAAAACACTGAGCCAATTTTAATTAAATAGTCTTAAACAGAGATTAATGTCAAGTCTTCCACTTGGGCTCAGAAAAACAACCCTACAAGTATGGTGGGGCATTCTGGAAAGCTATGAGGAATCATGAGTGTTAAAAGTGTGGAAAATATCTTTTTGCAGTAGCAGAAACTGGAGACTCAGTATTGCAGAATGACTATTGCAGAATGATCCACGGATATAATCGAATTACATACTGTGATGTAAGAAAGCATGAGTACAAAGAAATGAGAAAAGCAGGAGGATACTCATGAACTGACGCAAAGTGAAGCAAGCAGCGCCAGGAAAACAACATGCGTGCTGACTACAACAATGTACACAGTAAGGACAAGGAGAATGAAACTAACACCTGTATAACCAGAAAGCCTGGTCCCAAAAGTGAGGGGAGAAAAAGGCATTTCCCCCCATTCTATGAAGAGGTAGGAGCCTAGGGGCGTGGGATAGTAACAGAGTAATAACAGCTTATATTTGCATAGCCCTTAAAGGTTTACAAGCACTTCATAAATATTATCTCCTTTGATCCACACAACAATCTGAGAACACAGTGGCTGTTCATGCCCCTATTTTACAGATGAGACAATAGAGGCAGGCGGAGGCTAAGTGATTTGCTCAGGTTCAGATGGACCTAAGCATCTAAGGCTCGGTTTCAGTTCAGGTGCTCCTGACCACCGCTCCCTCCATGGCATGTCCTTGCTGCCTCTCTGGGCATGCTGTCAGAAGCAGGTGACCCGCCAGTCGGTTCTGCTGTCTTCTATTTCTTTCTATTTTATTCTGCTGTAAGAGACAGCTCACTGGGTGGGGGCAGGGGAGAAGGATATATTCACAAATGAAGATGCTATCAAAACAAAAATATGTAAATACAAATTTTTCACATCTAGAATAGGATGGGGGAAGTTTGGCAAGACATTGTTCATACTGACAGCAAGCTTCAGGTTTATGTGGACTATAAATTCCATAGAAGATGCTAGTCATAGGATCATGCATTTAGAGGTTCAGGGAGAAGAACCCTGATATTTTGACCTACATAACCTTGGACAAGTCATTTAAACCCTCTGAGCCTCAGTTTACTCATCTGCAAGAGTCATGAAGTCCAGTCCTACCCCAGGCAGCTAAGGGACCGGAGACCCTCGCTTCAAAAGGTTCAATAACATGCCAGGGTTGGAGCAGGGCAATCAGATTTGGCCCAGTGACTCCATGGTGGAGCTGGCAGCCAAAGAGTTAACATGATCATTAAGGGAGTCAGAGTTTGAAACAAGGGTAGGACTAATCCAGCTCTGCTCTGTCCACATCTAGAGTACTGGGTCCAGTTCTGCACACTGCATTTTGGAAGGACACTGACAGATTGTGTTCACAGGAGGACAACAAGGGCGGCAGTCATTGAATAACAGCTGATAACGGTAACAGCTAACATTTACGTGGCATGCACTATGGGCCCAGCACTGTGCTAAGCAATTTACCCTATTAGTATCTCATTTGCTCTTCACAACAACTTGGGAGGTAGGCACTACTATTTTTTACAGATGAGGAAACAGAAGCAAACAGAGGTTAAGTGACTTACCCAAGGTCATACGACCAAGGCCAAATTTCACCTTGGGTCTTCCTGACTCTGAGGCAGCACTCTATTACACCACCTAGCTGCCTTTGAAGAACCAAGGCTATTCACCCTGGAGAAGGTTAAGGGATCTGAAAGGCTACGGAAGAGAAAGAAGTCTTGTTCTGAGGGTCCCCAGAGAGAAGAGCTAGGAAGAATCAGCAGAACTTGCAGACAGGTCTATTATGGCTCTATATAAGAAAAATCTTCCTACTATGAGATTTGTCCCAAAGCTAAATGGGCTGCCTTAGAAGGTAGTGAGCTTCTCACCATGAGGAGTGATAGAAAGGAATGTGATTGACACCTTGCTGGGAAGGTACAGGGGAGATTCCTGTTGAAGTATGGGTTGGATCAGATGTTCTCTGAGGTCCTGTGAACTTCCAAGTTTAGGGCTAGGGAGAATGACAGGCTGGGCCACCTCCATCACCATCTAGCTGAGTAAGAGAGACACCAACAGGGCTGAGAACAGCCCCGCCACCCTGTCAAGGAGACCTTCTTCTCCTAGTCTACAAGAGCAGGGGCCCCCTCTGGCACTGTGGATGCTAGCTGAAAGCCTGAGATGGGACAGAACCCAACTCTACTGGCCAGCAGCATCAGGAGAGGCAGGCCCATAACTGCGCACTTGTGTTCCATTACTACCTTGACAAACTAAGAGGGTAAAGAGCTGTTCTCCCCAACATGAACGAAAAGCGTCCTTTAATGTTGGAAACCTAAACCCACCTTTAAGAACTGAAAAGGCCCGATTCCACTATGTGGCTTCCTCAGTTAGAGAGATGCAGGTGCATGCTATCAGCTGGCATTAATATTAAAATGCAATTCACACAATGCCATTTATTGGCATAGCCTCCGACATCAAGCATTGTACATTATTTGTCCTTTCTTTGACCTAAATCTTTGTTTTAGACTTGAGTAACTGAGCTTCCGCTGTCAAGTCACATCAAGTCAACATACTCACTATGTGCCAAGCTGGGCAACAAGTGCTGTGTATACTTAGAAAAGCAAAAAACAGCCCCTCATGGGGTTCACATTCTAATGGGGAAGACACCATGCAAACAACTGCAGACAGACAGGGTACATCCATGGCAACCCGGAGGTCATCTCATAGGAAAGGCACCGGAGCAAGCAGAACATCTAGAAAGGCCACTTGCAGAAGGAAAAATTTGAGCTGAGGCTCTCGCATGAAGTCAGGCAAGTCAGGAGGCTAAGATGAGGGAGGGGGGAAGGAAAGCATTTCAGGAATGAGGGACTGAATGAAAAGGTCAGTTCACAGTCTTAGGTACTCAAGCCTCTTCTCCAATAGCTTACCCTTTTAATATGCTTAGGACACATCAGAACTCATGTTCTCTTCCTCCATAGGTGTAAAAGGAGGTCAGACTCCTCAGGGACCCCTGATGTCCTTTCCAGCTCCCAAATACCCTCATCTTCTCATCTGGCAAACAAGGTGCTCAACATTCTCCTTCACAAATCCCCAAACCTGGAAGGGATGTCTCCAAGTGCACCCCTTTCCATGAGATCCAAGTTTACATCTCTGAGATCACCTGAATCAGTTGTTATTCATGCCTCCTGGGGCTGAAGAAGAGACCATCCCAGTTTAAGGTGCCAATGGAGCTCTACTTGTTTAGACTGTATCGACTCATGCTTTAGTGGAATTCAGAAAGCTTTACCAAAGCAGCAATTTCCAGTTTAAAAAAAAAATCAAGTGGATGGAATGCTGGGCCTGGAATTAGGAAGACCTGCGTTCAAATTCAGTCTCAGATAAAGACTAGTTGTGTGACCCTGGACAAGCCCCTTAGCCACACTTTCCTCAACCATAAAGAGAGGATAAGAATGGCACCTATCTCCCACTGTTGTTAAGATCAACTGAGGTAATATTTGGAAAGCTCTGGCACATAGTAGGTGCTTAATAAATACTAGTTCTTTTTCTATCTTGACTACTTCTTTTCTTTCAGAAATTCCTGCAATCGGATTTTAGTATTTCAAATATAACATTGGATGACTTTACCCAAAGTCTTCTCCCTCCACTTAATCCTTCAAAATGTTGTCTTTTAAGTTATAAATACTTATGAGAGCTAGGTGGCACAATGGATACAGAACATGACCAGGAAGCAGGAAGACCAGAGTTCCAATAGAATACACAATGCCCCCAAACACTTTTCTATAGTCTCATCTGTAAAACGAGGATAATAGTAGCACCTACCACACACACCTGTGCGAAGGATCGAATGAGCAAACATACGTTGAAGCGTGATAGAAAAGCTAGCTGTTATTACTTGAGATCATGGAGTTTCAGCAATCTGTTCTGTAGTCTGGCTAATTTTCTTAACCAATAGACATGGGTGGGGGGGATGGGAGTCCGGAGAGCAGGGGAGGAGTGCCCAGGCTGGGTCACTGCAGCAGGATGACTTTGGGGCTATCTATAAAGAAGGCTCACTGAGCTAACTGTTATTCTGCCTTCTACCTCTGGCACTTTATGACCAGCAAACCAAATAGTTAACAATGGATTTCATAGCCACAGGGGATAGAAACATTTTTAACAAATTTCCACCCTGCAGAAGACAATGGAATATAAATGAAAGCTGGTAAAGTCACACTACTCTGTTTGAAATGATAAAATCCAACTGCAGGCAACTCGCAGGGAAAAGGTGGCAAAAAGTCAGAGATTAAAAACAACCACCACTCCCACAATCAGCTCAAGTTTGCTTTACGAACGAAGTGGGAAAACCAATGATCATCACTGTAACTACCATCCCCACTGACCCTCCAATGTGGGGACAACAGCAGAAGCACAAGGTGGCAGCTTGGGAGACAAGGGAGAAAAAACAGAGGCCCGTGTGCGTGAAGACCCGACAAAAGTCCCAGCGCTGGGGGCACACACAGGCGCACAACATATCCTGGCACCAAAGCAATGTCTGACCCTTCCTGCTTGACGGCTTCTCCCATCAGCCCTTTCCTCTCCACACAATGGACCTTTGTCACACCTGTTGTCTACAGACTATGCTTTGTCACTACTAATTGTCACTAATTGTCTGGATTATTTTATATATGCATCCCAATACACAGGCCAACCAGGTTCCTTGAAGGTAAGGCCCTTTCAAATTTCAGACTCACGGAGCTGGAAAGAACCTCAGAAACCATCTAATTTGGACAAACATCTATCTAACGGAGCATCTCCTCTACAGCATACCTTACAAGCCCCAGCCTTGATGAGTAACCCATCCCATTTCTGAATAATAAGCTGCAACTCATTTTTCTCTTATCGGTAACTTTCATTATTACTTCACAGTCAGCATTCCCCTGTCCCTGCAGACGGGCAGCTCTAGTTGGTAGGAAGTCATTCATAACCTGAGCCTAAATAGCTTTTCCAATCCTAGACCCCAAGGCAGTGTAGCGGCCCTCAAGTGTTTGTAGATAAAGTAATAGTACAGGTTTCTCGCATGACACTTTTTTCTCACTTCTAAGTCCTCAAAAATTCAATTTCTAGCTATGGAAAAGCTGAATTGAGTATCTTGAATTCTACGACAACAGTAACAGTATTATTATAGCTAGAACTTAAACAGCACTTCAAGGTTTTACAAAGTGTTACCTTATCTAACTCTCACAACAACCCTCGGAAGCAGATGCGATTATTATCCCCATTTTACAGGTGAAGGAACTGAGGCACAGGGAGGTAAAGTGTCTTATCTAGGGTCACACATATAGTAAATGCCTAAGGCAGAATTTGAACTCAGGCTTTCCTGACCACTACATCACCTGGCTACACTTTGTGCAAGTCACTATGTAACCATGGAGGGCACAAAATGAAACCAAGGAATCTACATTGTAATGAGAAGTAGGGGATACAATATACAATTATATAATAGAAAATTAGAAGAGCAAGAGAACTTTAACAGTGTGGGAGACCTTCAACAGTTCCCTTAGAAGTGGTACCTAAATTAGGCCTTGAAGGAATCTAAGGAGTTTTGGAGGTACAAGTGAAGAGGGAGCAAAGCACCACCCAGGGTAACCAAGAGCAGGGGAGCCTCAGGAATTGAAAACTAAAGAAAAGGCACCTAAAAGCTGCAAAAGGGCCAGAGCAAAGCAAAGAGGCCTCCTGCCAATCCTGTCCTTACCCCGAAGCTCATCCTGCTCTTCTTCCCAGCTGCATCCCTTACTGGAGCCTTCCTGTGTGTCAGATGTGCCAGCCTCCCCACTTCCCTGCCCCCCACCCTGTGGAAGCTCCTTCCTCCTCCTCTTCCTCCTCCTCCAAGGCCATCTTCTCTTCCCCCTCCTCCTCCTCCTCCTCCTCCTCCTCTTCCTCTACCAAGGGTTCCCTGATCTCCTCCACACAAGCTGGAAGAGATATGTGCCAACACTTTGTAACTTTCCGATGTGATTGTTGTATTTCTCATTAGATTTGCATACATCTTAACACCTCTGCTCCCTTCCAGCACAGATAGTGCCTTATTCATCTCTGCATCCCCCTCCGCACATATCAGGCACTTAATAAATGTGTCTGTTGATTTGAAGGCTCCGAAGCAGTCATTGATTTTATGATCCAAAATCTGCACCAGAGGCCACAGTCGAGTCCCTACTGATTTACACAATCAATGAAACCAAAAGAAAAAAAAAGTGATTTGGCAGGTTGCAACACAATCAGCTATAACACAGCACCTGTTTTATTTAAACAGCACAACATTATATAGTTAAAAACAACAAATCGCTCTCATAAAACAAATGCTAATCTCATGATGTTTCACCATTGAGCAATTGAGAAGAGCAATTATATGAAATATGCCAAAACATGAATTTATGGCCTCTGCTCATTTGGCAAATGTGGTAGGTGTTGTTAAATGTTGAAAAACACATATGCAAATAAGCAAATAAAGTTCTGAAGCTCAGAGACTTAAATATTTACATTAGCATAAATGTGCAAAAGAAATGTTTACATGAGGATAAATACAATACTTTCCAGAAACAAATTTTTTTAAAAATGTGATTGTCAGGAAACAGCTATAAAGAGATAATATTCTTGAAAATGAATTTTAAGGCCACATTAATAAGAAGGGGAGGCAAAATTATGGAAGATTCAAGACACCATCACAAGACAACTCCTGGGGGAAGATCAACATCCCATCTGTCCTTCTTCAGCCCCTTTCCCCCAAGAGAACAAAACCATCTCCACCACAATCATTCATCATACATCAAAAAGCCATTCTCAATGACCTGATAAAGTTTTTTTTTTCCCCAGAAATTATCAGTGAAGCTGTGTTCCCAAAATAAATCCTAAAGCAGCGACCCCCCCCCCCCCATCGTGGTGCATTTTTTCCCCTGGAGTTTGTGTGTTGGAAACAGCTAGAACTGGTCAGCACTAGCAGAATCTCTAGGGCTGAGGCTAGACAGCTCCAATCCCCAGAAAATTCATTCTGCCTGCCTTCCTGATTCTTAAAAAAATGAGTCACTAAAGAAAAGTGAGCAAACACTTCAGAAAGTCAGTGAATGGAGATGCCTAGAGAAGTCTGGATATTATTCTCGGAGCCATCATGAAACACATAACTAGAATCACTCATGGAAAGTTTTACCTCCGCGGATAATGGCTAAGAACATTTCTAGCCCAGAAAGCAATCAGTTTTTTGCCCCTTCTATATATACACTACTCTTCACTGATGAGGAAAAAGGCGCTGTTAGCCTGGGTCCTTGAATTTTAAAAATATATATATATTCTGATGACTATTACGCTATAGTTGGTTTCCTCTGTAAATCCTCTGTACCAAAGCATTTGGAAGAATGGGTCTCAAAGGGCTGTCGAAGGGGGTCCAGGATACACACACCCAAGATGAAGAGCCCCTGCGTGGGCCAGCTCCTGAACTCGCACCTTCGAGCCAGAGCTGAGTTCAGGTGAAGCGCTCCATAACCGAGCCAACCTTCCGCTAAAAACAACCGGCTGGAGCTTGGCCCCGGCCACCGCTTCCTTTCCTGTTCTTTGTCAAATGACGTGTAGAACGCCCTCGGGGTCCAGGAGCCCGTCCGATGGAATCGAAACACATTGAAGCTCAGTTTTTAAAAATCATAGCTCACTTAACTAACAGAGGCCAAAGAGAAGTGTGCTAGTTCTTCTATCCCAAGGCCAAGAGCGATGAAATCATAGTTTTCCTTTAACTCACCACCCACCCTCCATCCCAGGCTTCCACCAGCCCCATCCCATAAGATCCCGAGGGTGACTCTCAACGCCAGCGACTGCAACAGGGTAACGTCTAAGAGGGCAAGCGCACTCACATACCCACACACACTCACAAGTGGATACACACAAGCGCACACGCGCGCGCGCACACTCACACACACTCGCGCTCACGCTCCCAGCCCCTTCTTTCTGCAGAGGTCCGCAGCAGCCGGCCGAGAACCGAGCCCCGGCTCAAAGCTTTGAACTTGGCCCATAGGGCAGACGCCCCCCCCCCCAGCTCGCCGCCGGCCTCAGGGGGCAGAGGGGTCAGCAGGGAGCCCCCGCCTCATACTCCGGACGGACCGAAGGGGAGAGGGGGGAATGGAGCAAACTCCCCAGCCGGGCCAAGCCCCCGGCCCCGAGGGCAGAGGCGCACCGCGGGGCTGGTCGGGGGGATCTCCGCTTGCCGCGGCTCCTCGCGTTGCCGGGGGCATCCCTCCCCCCGTGGGCGCCGCAGTCGAAGCCCGCGGCCCCCCAGTGCCCCGGCCCAGCGCTTGGGGACTGGTCCCGCGCGGAGGGGACTCTGCCCTCGGGGAGGGGGCTCCGCCCGAGCGGCACACCTCACCTGGGAGCCGCGGGCGCCGCCGCCACCACCTCGCTGTCCGTCCGCCGTCCGTCAGTCCGCCCGTCCGTGCGGGGCTGGGAGGGGGCGGGAGGCGCGCGGGCGATCCCGGCCCGGTCTGTCCCGGCGCCGCCGCCTCCGCTGGAGCCGCCGCTGCCGCCGCCGCCGCTGACACTCACAACAACTAACTAACTCCCCGCCGCCGCCGCCGCCGCCTCCGCGCGCCCCCGCCCGCCTCGGGCCGGCCCCCGCGCGCGCCGCCGCTGGCCTCCGCGCGCTCCCGCCCCACCCGGCTCCGCGCGCGCCGCCGCCGCCCTGGAATGTCCGCGCGCGCGCGCTTTCCCCTCCTCCTCCTCTCCCCTCCCCTTCCCCCTCGTGGACAGGCACGCGCGTGTGTCCCAAAGCCCAGGGCCCTCCCCAGCCGCCACCACCCAAGCACCCACCTCTTGCTCCACGGATAGGGGAAAGCACCCTCGCGCGCGCACGCGCGCGCGCGCGGAAAGGGCCAGCCACCCTGAGGCCAGGTAGCCGAGGAAGAAAGGGGCGGGGAAAGAGCTGGCAAAGAGGATTTGATTGGCTTGGGGGCGGGGTTAGGCTAAGGGGAGGGGCAGACTGGCGCGGGGCCCGGGGCCCGGGGCCGGCCTGAAGATCCGGGGCTCCTGGGTTCTGAAAGGGAATCGGAGTAAAAAGAGAGTGCAAACTAGAGCCGAAGCGCTTCCCCTCCCCCCACCCCGTTCTCTCTTCGACACAGACTCGCTTCGGTTAGGCCTCCCGGAGTCTGCACGGGGCGGAGTGAATAAACTACATCTCCCAGCAAGCTCCGCGAAAGCTTCGTCTTGGTCGTCGCACGTTGGTTCATTCCGCGACCGAGAAAAATAGTCCCGGGAGTTTTTTCGAGAAACGCGGCGCGGGAAGTTCCACTTGGCCTTGAGCCACACCAGATAACCGCTAGTGTTCCCTACCGAGTCAGGACTTTAGGATAGGGTAAGCTCTCTGAGGCGCGGAGGGGGCCGGGGCGTCCGTGGCGGGAGATGAAAGAGGGATGCGGCGGAGGGATCCGTGCGTCGAGCCGTGAAGCGGCCCCAAGCGGAGAGCGAGCGCGTCTGAAAGGGACTGAGGAAATTGTGCTCAGTGCGGGGGCTCCGAGGAGGCCCGCGGCCTCTCCCTGCCCGCCGCCTGCAGGTCAGTAAGCGCGGACGACCCTCGGGGTGGCCGGCTCCGAAACGCCGGAGGAGCCTCGCAGATACCCCTTCCTCCCTCGCTCCCTTCCCCATTGTGGACCCTGAGTTTGCCTGGGTGCAAGCTAACCGGTTGGGGGGCCGACTACTTCCGGTGGGGGGGGAAGCCTGGGGCTCCTTGGGAGAGGGGCCACCTACTTCCGGCGAGGGCGGGTCCAGCCGAGGGTACCTGCTCACTTCCGGTGCAGAGGCCGGGCCGAGGTTGGGGGTCCCTGTGAAGGCTCCCACCCCCCGCCGGCCTCCGCGGGGTGATTTCTCTCGCCCGTAGTGACGTGCGGCCTAAGGTCTTGATTTCAGCTTCATTTCCGGCCCCCACCTGTATACCTGAAGACAGGCTCAGGGCGCCAGGTAATCCTTGCTGGGGCAGATGCTGTGGGCCGAGCCCTTTGCCAAGTGTCCGGCAGCTCCGGCATTCCGTAAGGATAACAGTAAAAGTCACGTGCTGTGGAGCACAAACGTTAGCCGGTGGCCTCTTTACCAAACTCCCGCTTTCTCCCGAATACTCGGCCGCATAGGCCCTCGGCCTTTGACAAGGTCACGTGCGATTACGCCACTGAGGGGGTTTCTGCAGGCTGTCCCCAAAGTCTTAGTGCTGTTTTAAGCCGCTATAGTGTTAAAATGCACCAAGATTTTCAGGACTTCCCGTATAAGAAATCGTGTGCGAAGCATTTCAGCTCATCAGACGTTTATCCCGTGCAGCCCCTGTCCTCAAGAAGCTTACCGTTTGGTGGAGACCTGCGGCGGTTTGAGTTTCAAAAACAAGCCTTTGATTTCTCTCTTAGAATGTAAGTTCTTTTAGGGAAACATTTTTCATCAGTGTCTCCAGGGCCTAGCAGACATTTGGGAGCTTGACAAATTTGAAATTAATTCAATTCTGTTACAGGCTTCCAAGATAATTCACTTCAGGGAACATTTAAGTGCTATTATGTTAAGGCGGCTAGGTGGGGCAGTAGATAGAGAACTGGACTTAGGGTTCGAATCTAGCTTCCTGACCCGCCACAAGTCACTTCCCCTGTGTCTGCCTCTGTTTTCTCATCTGTAAAATGAGATGATAACAGCACCCACCTCCCAGGGTTGTGAGGATCAAAAGAGATAATATCTGTAAAGCGCCTTAGCTTGTACTTCAAGATGTTTGTTCTTTAGGATGCAGTATGGAGTACAATGGAAAAAGTACTGGATTTTAAGTCCGAAGACTCATGTTCAAATCCTTGATGTGTGTGACCTTCTTGAGCAAATCACTCAACCTTTCTAAGGACTAACGTTTCCTTATCTGTAGAGTGAAAGGGTGGAAATAGATCTCTTTAAAAAAATTTTTTTTTATTCGTTTCCTTCTTCACACTCCTGTTCCTTTGCAATGACTTCCCCTTTCTGAACCACAAAACCTTTCCTTATGACAAATAAGTACAATCAAGCAAAACAAATGAACACGGTGACTCTGTAAATATGTGCCACATTCTCCATGCAGGGGTCCATCCCATCCCTTCCACCTGGTGGGCAGTATACTTCACCAACATTCCATCTCCCATCTCAGTCTTTACTCTGCCTTCAGTCCCTAGGATGCACTCCTCATCTTTGCCTACTTTTGAGATGACAAAGAATAGGAATGTGTGGGTATAAACTACTTTTAAAGCACAGCTTAACAAGGTACTTCCTATACAAAGCCTCTCATCTCCCCAAAAGGTAGCACCTCCTTCTGTAAATTTATTTTACACATTTTTGTGTGTGTGTGTGTGTGTTCTGTTTTTCTGATACAAAGTAAGCTCCTTTTTAGTCCCTAAAGAGACTGTTTTTGTTTCCCCATTGTATCCCAATCTCCCCTTGTGGTGTTAGGTATATACTGGATAGGCACTTAATAAATTCTTGTGTATTGTGATGGCAGAATTGGTCACTGTATTGATCAGAGCTCTGAAGTCTTTTGATTGTATCTTCCATTGTATTTTTGTGGTCAACCTTTAAATTGTTCTTTTGGTTCTACTTACTTGATTCTGCTGAATGATCTTTTAGGGCACTCTTCAACTGCAGTATTCTGTTCTTTAGCAAGCCTGAAAGATTATTTTGTGAGTGCTAATTATTTGAACCTATACCTGGAATTGCTATAAATTGTCTTGATTTGAAATAATTTAGAGGTTAAAACTATTACATTTATTTCTGTTGAACTTCTGATAACCTACTCCATTCACAATTTATTAAACAGCCTCATAATCCAAGATGAAAATTATAGCTTGTTTTCTTCATCTTAAGCTTTTTTGTGGGCTTTGTCTTATTTTTAAGGAAAAAAGTAGTTATTCTGGGTCTCTAAAACCTAGTTCTTAGTTTTTGGTTTGTTGGCTTATCATAGTTAGACTGCATTGGGGAGAAAAAAGCCCCAATATCAATAAAGGCCTGGTCTAAGTTTAGTGAAAGGGGAGAACATACCAAATAACCTCCAAATAATTAACAAGATATTTATTTCCTTATCATATGAATGTTTTATTGAAAGGAAAATAGGAGTTTTCATTATTTGTTAAGCTATAAAACACAAGAGTATTGTAGATTCATCCTGACAGATTAAACTCTAGAATTTGGAATTATGGAAATAATAAGAAATTGTGAAAAAGAGAAAAATGATGTTAAAATGTGGATTGAGATAGTTACATTTCCTTTGTGTAGTTGGAAAGCAAAGGAGTATATTAAATTGGCCTTTATGATGTTCCACAAGAGAAATGCAATATAATAGAAATAAGAAAAATTGCTGTAGCTTAAAGACTTGAGCAGGTTGAAAAAGTATCTGTTCAGAAAAAAGCAATATATAAAGCACATATCTGAGAAAGGATGTTTTCTGATAAGTGGCAGTTATTCATTGGCTCTATTAAAGGAGCATGTGCAGAGAAGAGTTCACGTGAAGACCATAGAACATTTGAGAAAGAGAGTTATGTGGAGAAGCTGGTGGATCTGCTATATGATAGAAGAAAGCTTTAAAAATAATGCTCGTCTTCTGTTTCTGTTATTTTTCTAATCAGGACACCAAACAAAAATTAGAAAATAAACTTAGACTGTATTTGGGGGATATGACTAAAATTTTGTTTCAACTGAATTATACAGGAATCTGCAGTCCTAAGTAATAATATTCAGATTACATGTTATCAAAGCATCCAGGGATCACACAGACCAAAGTAGTTAGGAATAAGTGTCAATAATACAAAACTCAGTGCCTTAGCAGAATTGATAACATTTGTCATCTTATACAAGTATTTTACTCTTGGAACATAGATCTTTGAGTAAGAATGGACTCCAAAAATGTAGTTCAGTCCAGACTTAATTTCTTTTACAAGTAGAGAGCCAGTCTCTACCTTAAGTGATGTAGAGCTCACTCAAAGAGTAGTCCACTTCATTTGGGGATAGCTCTAATTTGAAACAAAAAAAATTGTACACATTGAGCTAGAATTGGCCTTCCTGTGATTTCTACAATTTACTGTTTTTCTTTATCTCTTGTCCCATTCATAGTATACTACATTCCGGAAATATTTTTATATGCTAAAGGTTTGAGTAGTGGGTAAGATTTTCTTATTCTATAGATGTTTTTCTACTTTTCTTATCTGGTTTTTTTTTAACATTACAAAAATTGCAGTCTTTGACTTTCCAGATGGAAATCAAGGACAGGAAACTCAATTGCTACCTCCCTACTTATAAGGTGTAGGCTATGATCATGGCTTGAACAACATCCAAGATACAACCTAAAATTTGTATGATCTTGCTTCCAGTTTAAATCATTTAAAACCCTACTTCTCAGCATTTCGGCTAACTGCTATCCAAACCCTTGTGTCCTCTGTTTGAATACCCAGACTTTCAGTTCAGTAAATATTTATTCAATGCCTCCTCCTCCCCCACACCCCTACCAAGAGTTTAGCATTTAGCATTCTCAGAATTGGAATGAACCTCGGAGAGTATAAAATTGTTCAGTCCCATTCCTGAAGTAGAATCCCCTTTACACACTCTTCACCCCCACCATCCTGTTGGGGAACACCCCTCCCATTCTGTTGTTAGAACACTCCATTTGTGCAGTCAGACAAAGGCTACCTCTTTGTAGCTTCTGCTCATTGGTCCTAGTTCTGTTTCTGTCCCTGTCCCAGAACCAAGCAAAAATGAGTCAGACTCTCAGACTACTTTCCTTCAAACAGCCACAAGCCCTTCCAGAGGTGCAAAGAGAGGAAAGATGTCCCAGATGTGCTGCTTTAACCCTTCTTTTTCCTTCTTTCTTTTTTGTTTGCATACAGTCTTTAAGAAAATATTTTGTTTAAATAAGCAAAAATCTGCCTTCTTACCTTCCCCCCCAACTTCCCCACCCTGCCCTGAATTGAAAACAGAAGAAAAACAGAATTATACATACATACATACATTACAAGTATGTATAATAAATCAAAACAAATTTCCACATTTGCCATGTCCAAAAAATGTTTGTTTTCGTTCTGTGCTCTAAGCTCTTCACTTCCCCCATCAGAAGGTGGGTGGTGTTTCATCTTTAGTCCTCTGGATGATGGTTCGTTATCATGCTAGTTAGAGTTCCTAATTCTTTTAACATTCTCTTTTTACTTTTATCATATTGTTGTCATTGTGTGAACTGTTCTTCTGGTTCTGTTGGCTTCACTTAACATCAATTCGTAGAAGTTTTCCCAGGTTTCTTTGCAGCCATCTTTATCATTTCATCCAGTGCAGTAGTATTCCATCACATTTATTGTACCAAGCTTGTTCATCCATTCTCAAGTTTATACCCACACATTCCTATTCTTTGTCATCTCAAAAAGGCCTATGAATATTTGTATACATTCTTAGAGTTTGTTTTTCTCAGAATTGATCCCTCCCTTAATTTACCCTCCCCCCATGACCCTTTCCTAAGCATTTTCTTGTGTGAAATCTATTGCTGCATGCAATTCTATGTGTGTATTCTTCCTTCTTCTGACCAATTCAGTTGAAAGTGAGGTTCAAATGTCGGCTGCTCTTCTCCAATCCCCTCCTTGTTCGTTTAGATGTCTCCTTGTTTATCCTGATTATGTGAGATAATGTTTCCTAACATTTTTCCTTCCCCAGTGTTGTCTTCTCCCCCTCTCTGTCCATTCTCTTAAGATCAGTTAGGTATAACAGAACCACTGCCAGGCTTTGTCTATTTAGACTCTTTCTGTGACCCTGAAAGATGATAAGCAACTGAGTGGACACAAGTGTTATTTTCTCATACTCGAGTGTAAGCAATTTATCCTTGTTTAGTTCTTTATCATTTGTTCATTCCCGTTTGCCTGTTTATGTTTCTCTTTACTCCTGTGTTTGTACCTCAGTTTTTTTATGCAGCTCTGGTGTTTTCAGTCAGGAATGCTTGGAAGTCCTCTATTGCATTAAAGTTACATTAGTAGCATTCTACTCCATTTTGCTGGGTAAGTTATTCTTGGCTGTAAGTCTGTATCCTTTGCCTTTCAAAATCTTGTATTCCAGGTTCTTTGCTTCTTCATAGTGGTGGCTGGTAAGTGGTGCGTGTTCCTGACTGACTCCTAGGTACTTCAGTTCTTTTTGTCTGCTCGCTGCATTTTTTCTTTGACCTAAAAGCTCTGGGCTTTGCTTATGACATTCCTTGGACTTTTCATTTTGGGGTTTCTTTTGTGAGATGACTAGTAGATTCTTTTCTGTTTCTACTTTGTCCTCTGGTTTTAAGAGAACCGAGCAATTTTCTTGAAATTTAATAGCTAGCCTCTCATTTTGGTCATGGTATTCACATAGTTGGATGAGTCTTATTTTACTCCTTGATGTTTTTTCCAGGTCATTTGTTTTTGCTATGAGATACTATTCATTTTCTTCTATTTTTTTTTCAGTGTTTTGATTTTCTTTTCATATTTCTTGTTGTTTCATGGAGTCATTTGCTTTCTATTTGGTCCATTCTTATTTCCAGGAACATTGTTGCTTGGGCAAGGTGTGTACTTCTTGTGCTGAGCCATTAATACCCTTTCCAATTTTCTTCCATAGTTCTCATATCTTTTCCATTTATTTCTTCAAACACTTTAATTTTTAAAAAAATTTTAAACTTTTAAAAAAAATTCTTGCTACATCTATTCCTATTGAATTTGTGCCCAAGCTGTGTTTTTCTCTGAAGCTTTATTTGTAGATATTTTAGAACCATTCTCTTCTGAGTTTCTGTCTTGTGCTTCCCTTATCATCACAATAGCTTTTTATGGTGGGATTCTTTTTCTTTCTTTCTTTTTTTTTTTTTGCTTACTCATTTTTCTAGTCTACTTCCTCAATTCAGATTGGATTTTAGGACTGTGATGTTGGAGCTGGGTTCTGCTGTGCTTCTGGAGAGAAGATCTAGGCTGATCTGTTGCTGCTTTCTTGGGAGGTACTGAGTGTTATGTTAATTCCAGGTTCTTAGGGACAGCCTGGGAACCTGTAAACTTTGATTGCTTTTAGAGTAGTCTGATTCAGGACAAAGTCTAGTTGCTCTTCCCCTGGTCTGAACTCTGCAAGATCTTGACCTGGGTTTGGATCTGAACAACAGTAGACTGATTTTGGACTCAGGCCCTATCAGCCAGCTGGAAAGCTCTGTTGGCTCAGAGTGGTTGAATTATAGGCTTCCCTTTGTTCTGGGATTCCTGCTCTGGTTATTCCTCTACAGGCTGAGCTAGATGCTGAAACTTGGACCTCGCTCTGCTCCTGGAGTCTGAGTCCCCCTACTGTTGCTTGCTTCAGAACTTCGTTTCTAGTATACTACCCAGGGCCTCCCTATTAGGGAATACCACCTCTCTGTGCATGTCCCATTCTCCATCCATCCTGGATCTAGGTAGTGGGGTGCAAAGCAGCTAGTTCATACCTGTCCACTTTGTAACACCCCAGGATGGGTTTGGAATGTTCTCTTACCTTGGTGAACAGCCTCTCCCTGGGTGTTGCTTGCTTTTGACTTGACCCCGTCACCATTGTCTAGACTTCTATGTGGAGTTGGGCTGGGCATTTGACCATCGTGACTTTTTGGATTTATCCCATCAGAATTTGGTCTGGTGCATTTTCTAGGTCTATGTTTAGGAGTTTTGTGGAAGAGAGAACTTGGACCTGCTTCCTGCTATTCCACTGTATTACTTTCCATTTTTAAGTTGAGTTAATTCAATGAGGATACAATGCTAGGAGTTTGGAAATTATCTACCCATCAAAGTTTTATTTACTTTTTTTGGGCAAATGGAAGACTACTGGTCTCCAGGACTGCTTTAGTAACTCAGTGATAACGAATTACAATAGTTTTTGAAATATGTAGAATTAAAAGGAAGCATTAATAAGTTTTCCATATGTCCTAATAGTTAATGTATCCTATGCTATCTGTGAATTATGTTGTAAGCCAATGGTCTCAATTATATTTGTGAGATTTTTCAGTGTAGATGTTAGCAAGACTTTAAGGAGTTCTCTCTTTTAAATACTGAGCTATATACTGTGATCCTTGCTCTGAAGTCTGTGGAGGGAAAGAATAATTTATGAAACAGCAGTGTCTGTCATAGTATCATTGCAAAGATCTATTCAGCAACAAATTATGATTTTTGCCAGTGTGAGAACCCCAGGTTTTTAGTCTTTCAAAGATCTAGTCTTTCATGAGTTTCTGAGGATGAAAAAATTCACCCTGCAGTCAATCTCGTGATCTTCTATCAGCTTAGCTAGGCTAGGGGTCCTCATATGACAGATTTGGTCTCATTGGGTCCATATTCAGTGCCTTTCCAGTATGATAGAACATAAAATAACAGATTAGAGCAAGAAGGAGTTTTAAATGCCATCTCGTTCAATGTCTTTGTTTTACAGATGAGGAAACAGGGACCAGAGAGGGGAAGGGAATCTGCATTTTTAGAGAGGTTAAGCACATACCCAGAATTTCACAGTAAGTGAAAGAGGCCACATTTGAACCCAGGTCCTCTGATTCTAAAACCAGTTCTCCTCCTCTGTACTACACTGCCTCTCCTGTGGGCTTTGAAGTCAACTGCTATAGCCTTTGAAAAACCTAGGCATCTTTATTCTGTGATGAGCTAGTAGTAGGATTTTAGTGGAGGAATAATAATGGCTGGCATTCATGTAGTAGTATAGGGTTTACAAAAGAACTTTCCCTACAACGTTATTGTTATTGAGCTGAGACATAGCTGGAAGTAGACACGGGCTGCCTGGGTAGCATTTGATGTTTGCAGTGGGATTGCAGATTGCAGATCTATCTGGTGTGTCTTGATTAGCTTGACCTCTGTTCACACATTCTGCCTGCTCTTCCCTATTGAATATTAAGCATTTTGGTATGTGTGATAATATTAACCTTGGCCAAAAATAAACAGGCCTATTCTTTTCTTCGCACAACTTACATGATAAATACAAAGCTCTCAGATGTGAGCACTTTGCAACTTTAAAGCACTATATAAATGCTAACTCTTATTATTATATTATTACATCTACATAGGCATTTTTCCTAGATATATTTGGAAGAGGAATTGAGCAGCATGATCATGTAGAGTAGAGAGAGTTCTGGTCACTGCCACCCTCTAGCTGCATGACCTTGGGCATCTGAATGTCTTAGCTGCAGGTTCTTCATCTGTGGACTTGGGAGGGTGACACCTCCTGTTGATGTCCAGTTTGGACCAGGCGATCTCTCAAGGCCCCAGATCTGTGAATCTGTATGTGAGGAAACGAAGGCATACATACTAAAGCAGTATTTGCTGAGCTAAGTTGATTTTATCTGGCGTTACCATAACTCATGCTCAGTTTCTGTGGATACTTAAAAGAGTTTGGAAAACTTTTTCTGCATCTGCCTTGAAGTTGATAATTCCAAGATTATTGGGAAACTTCTCTGCCTCCCGCAACAGTCAGTGGATCTCTGCTCTTAATTATGTGATCCACTTCTTGGGCCCAAAAGCAGTTTCGTTTTTACTTCTTTGCCATCTAGATGATTGACTAAGTTCCCTGTCTTCCTAGAGAAAAAGAGAAGCTACAAAAATAAAGGCTGAACCCCACAGAATTCCCTCTCTGCTACCAGGTAATGAAGCCTCAGTGTTTAATAGCCCCCGAAAAGTGTATTTCTCTGTTATGTTCCTGCTTCATTCTGCAGATGTGATGCTACTATTTGACTTTCTTAAATCCAAATAGTTGTACTCTCTCCCTCCTCTCAACCCCCAACTCTCCCTAACTCTCTTATTGCACTTTTACCATCTACCTTATAATGTATAGTAATGTATTTCTGTATTTTGGCTGTTGTATTAAGTATATTAAGATTGTTGAGGGTAGGGACCAGGTTTATTCTTACTTGCCTTCTCCACAATACAGTATATATTCATTGAATATTCACTAAATTCATGATTGTCCATTGGTATCAGTAAGTATTAATCTGCGGGTGCTTTTTGAATATGAATAGTCATATCATTTCAATGTAGAGAGTTTCTGGGTGTGGACAGAAAAGTTCTTCTGAGCTAAGCCTTTTTTTAGTCATCCTTGTTGCAAGGTGAGGTGGCTGAAATGAGGATTAGGATTCCCCCTTAGACCTTCTTAACAGTTACTAATCTGGAAAATAATAACCAATTCAGTTCAGCACATACTTGTGGAATGCCTACCACCTGTCACTTTCTCTTATGCCCACTAGGAATCTCTCTCTTTTTACTGTGGGCAAATTGTTCCTCTTTTCTTTTTCCGTCCTACTGTGCACGGTCAGTTTTCCCCAGAAGCACTTACAGCAGTTGATGTTCAGTCATATCTGACTCTTCATGACCCCATTTGGGGTTTTCTTGGCAGAGATACTGAAGGGGTTTGCCATTTCCTTCTCCACTTCATTTTACAGAAGAGGAAACTGAGGCAAACAGGGTGACATGACTTACCCAGGATTATTCAGCTAGTAAGTGTCTGAGGCCAGATTTGACCTCAGGTCTTCCTGACTCTAGGCTCGGTGCTGTACCTGCAACAGAGGGCCCTCCACTGCCTCTCAGACACTAGACCTTAATCAGCACCTGTTATGTGGCAGGCCCTGTGCTAGTTACTGAGGGAAACAAGAGTGAAACACGGCCTCTACTCACAAGAACCTTTTATAGTGTGAGTATACCTCACTAAGGATGTGATCCAGGCAGTGTACTTCAGGTGAGTGCTCTGAGAAGAGTGAAGGAGGTAGGAACGCTTCAGCCAGGGGTTGTCAAGGAAAGTTTCGTGGAAGAGTAGTGCCTGAAGTGGACCTTAAAGGAAAAGAAGGATTTCAGTAGGCAAGAATGAGCCCAGGTCTTAGGGTACAGTCTACGTCAGTGCACAGGAGCAAGAAATGCACAACCACCAAACCAGGGAGCGGCTGGTGGTCCAGTTTAGCCACAGCGTAGAGCATGTGAAGGGAACATAAGGGAAATAAGTGAATTGGACTGAGGTCGTGAAGGGCCTTGAACGTTAGCTATGGAGTTTGTATTTTATCCTAACTCTCAAACAGTAGATGATAAGTAGAAGGAGGTACAGAGAAATTTTACACGTACATAGCTATTTGTGTCTAATGGTAGCCATCTCTAGCTGTGGGCTATGGAAGAGGGGGAAAAAAGAAATTTACTTGATAGTTTTGTTGTATATTTGAAAGGAACAGCAGGTTTTTGCATGGTAGATTTGTAGTTCCATGTGCAGTCATCTTTTTCATTGTGCTATGTTATGGAAATGCTTTTTTTTATTCCATAGATTTAAAATAAAATTTAATAATGATTCAGAAAAAAAGTAAAAAGCAGTGACATGAACTTGAAACAGTAGAAAACCAAAAGGTGTGTTCCGTTTTTAATGTCTTTGATGTTTGTATTACACAAATACTATCTATGTTATATTCCATTTTACCTGAGGTAGTAAGTAGGTATAATTTCCTATGGCAGGTGTATCTGACCTGCAGCAGGACTAGCATATTGTTGATGCTTGGTAATCATAACCAGGACTAGTTGACTGTTGTTCCAAAATTGTTATCTGATATGGGATTACAGTGGCCATTGTTCTATGCTGGTCTTTCTGAGAATTCTCCAGGGATCTCAGTTACTGATGAGCATCTCTTCACCTTGGTGGAGTTGGCAGTAGTGGCCAGATTTTACCCAACCTCCACAGCTCAGCTGCACCTGCTGACATTTCCTAAATTTGAACCTAGAGGCAGAGTGCTCTCAGTGGTGGCATCTTGGCTGGGCCACTTGCCTCCTTTGCCAGAACCAGCATTTTTGGAGCATCAGGGCAGGGTGGTGAAGTGGCCCAATTAAGCATTTTCCTGCCTCTGGATTAGGAGAAGCACAGTGTGCTGTGTATTGTTAACATTGTGTCCATCATGACTATGTGTCTTGGCAAGATGGCAAAAAGGAGGTGTCAAATCTTTACATAACTACTTGGCAGAAAAAGGTTGGCTGCTCCATGTTGTCGATGCCTTTCTCTTCTAAAATATTCTCATTCATTATCATAGATCGAGGGCTGAAAAACTTTGAAGATCATCTAGTCCAACTCCCTCATTTTTCATAAGAGGAAACTGAGACCCAGAGAGATGCAATGACTGTGCCCCCCAACACATGGCCAGTAAGCCCCAGAGGGGCTTCTAGTCCAGTCCATTCTTCTTTCCATTGTTAAATGACTAATGCCCAATGTGGCAGAATCTCAATTTTCTTAGAGATAATGGTATTTCTTCTACTCAATAACTTTTATTACATGATTTATAAAAATCAGATGAAAGAAAAGATGAAGTGCCTAATTTCGTATTTTGAGGGGAAAAAAATCTTGAGATGTACAAAAATCTGCACCACGTCATTAGCAACAATTAGTTATTTACATGCAAAGTAGTACCTAGTTATTTCCAGTTTAGAACAAGATAAATTTCAGGGGGTAAGTGTTTTGGGTTTCTGTTTACCTGATTCCTTACCATAGATCAAATGAATCCTTTCAGTTTATTTCTAGAGCTCAGATACCAGTAGTCCTATAAATAGCTTTAAGTAGAAACCACATTCTAAGTATTTCCATGCAAATTTGTAAAGGGGGGTAGGAGTGATTAAAGGTTTATAACAGAGTTAAAAGAATGAGAATATTGAATGCTTAGAAAATGGCAAGTTTCTGATTTGAAAATATTTGTTTTTCATCTTAGCAAAATTGTTTATTATTCAGTCTCTTGATGAAATAATTTTTTAAAGCTTCATCTATTTATTGATATAGTACAGATTTATGGGACAGAAATTCTCAAGCCTGTGCATTTGGGGCAGATAAGATTGTATCAGTGTTTGCTTCTGGATATTACTGAAGATGTTTCTGAATTTCATAAATCTGGAGTTGCCACTGCAAGCTCTTTCTTTGGTTTTCTAAATTATGACTTATTGACCCCCATAGCTCATGGGAGAATATGGGTAAAACTGGGGTATGACTATTATAATGTGCTAAGTCATGGTTGTAGTGTTGTGAGACCATACCATATGTAAGAACAGTCTTTTCAGGCTAATTGCTCATTTAAAGACTATATTATGTAAATGTTGTGGAGTGGTTTTTATCTTGATTCCTGAAAGAGGGCATGAGCAGCTTTATTTTGCCAAAAAGACAGTGTCAGCTGCTAGCCACTTATTTCCTAGCAAAACAAACTACTTGCAAAATCCTAATTGGCAGGTTTTCTTTTCCCTGGAGTTTAATTAAAATCTCTGCACCGTTCCATGATACTGAGAATGTTGTAGATTCTTGTAGTGTACCAGGAAAAAGGACTTGGGTGAGCTTCGTTCCCGCTACCTTTAGCCTGTGCTAATTATGTGTCCTCCTTAGTTTGGGTAATAGCTGCATCTAGCAGCACCATGACTGGCAACAAATGAATATATTGTTAGTATTATCCTTTTCTCTATTTTGAAAGGGGATGAAAGTTTGGCTTTTCCTGGCATTGACCCAAATACATTTAGCTCTTGAAGATTGAGATTTATTTAGCTAGCTATGCAAGGCATGTTCTGGGAGTGGAAGCTGTTTGAAGCATTATAGATTCACAATGTAGAGCCAGGAAAGGGGGACTGTCAGACAAGAAAGGGCCATAGAGATCACCCCTCTTGCTTTGTAGACCAAGAAGCCAAGTTCTAGAAGAGCTAAGCAGCCTGCCTGATGCCTCACAGGGAGGGAGTAAGAGAGCCAGGATTCCAGCCCAGGGCCTCCCAGGTCAGATCACGTTTCCACTAGACTATGCTACATGCTAAAAGACAGAGCCTACACTTGTACCCAGATCATTTACATTTTCCACTGTGCCACTAATCTTTCTAGATCTTAGCACAGTCCTTTTTGAAGAGCCAAAAGAATAAATCTCATCGGGGTTGAACATAGATCCAGTTTGAATTCTGAAAGTCATTGTGTCCTAGTGGAGAGAGAGCTGGCCTTGGAGCCAAGAAGACCTGAGTTAAAGTCCTACCTATTACATTTACCCACCATATGATCCTGGGCAGATCAGCTAACCTCTCAGTGACCTAGACAACTCTCTGAGACTAAAATTTACAGAGAAGGTGATGACCTGAATGGGTAGGAGCACCTCACCCAAGAGTTTCCTAAGCCAGTGAAATCACAGGTCAGTCCTCACACTCTATTTGCATCCTGACTCTGGCCATCCTTTTTTCAAATACTTGGAACAAACCACTAGTAGGGTGATAAGGTCCTGCACCAGGGTGTGGCAATGTTAGAGGAGAGAAAGGAGCAAGAGATGTTAAGGAGGTAAAGTTGACAGGCTATGGGGGAACAGGGGAGTGAGAAGGAGTAAGGAATTGAGGATGACTGGGAGAATGGTGGTGCCCCTGACAGTAATTAGGAAGGGGTGGGCTGGGGGTAGATATAATGAATCTGGTTTTGGACACGTTGAATTGAAGGTGTCACCAGGACATCCAGCTGGAGATACCCAAGAGGCAGTTGGTGTTACAAGACAGATTAGGAGGGGCTAGAGATGAAGAAATAGATCTGAGAAATCATCAGCATAGAGACTGGGTGAAGACAGACTGAATGAAGGAGTGCAGTTTAATGGGCACATCTCCACCGTAGGCAGCACCAGTCAGAAGTGCTCTTCATGTATGGAGGACCAAATGATGGATTAAAGGCCTTACATGTTTCACCTGGTGATGAGAAGGCTGCTCCTAAGGCTACAAGAACTTCAATTCAGAGTTTTCTCATTTTAGATCTACACATGACATTGTGGGCTGTTTATAAACCATTAAGGAGAGTGGAATGAATTTCTTTTCAGCTGTATATAGCATTGAAGCTTAGTAAAAATTAAGAGGGCTTTAAAAGCCAAGCCCTGAGCAGGGAGACTATGTGTTTACCTTGGGTTTTATAGAAGTTGGTCACTTAAAGCTGTACTTCTCTCCTTTCTTGTGCCACTGCTTTTATGCCTTTTTTACATTTCAAAATAACCTGCAGGATATGCCTATACCTCTGTTTTTATCTGGTGAATTCCATAGAAGGTTGCATTGACTCTACCTGTAACCTACTTTACTGAAGTAATGCTGACACGTTCTGGGAGTCTGCAGTGGCATGAGACCAAAACTTAACTGGCATCATGGGATCCCAGTTGGTTTAACTGCTCTGCCTGTCCTACTTGGTAATGCATGTGTAATTATACTGAATGGTAATCATTCTCAAGAGGTTCTGAAGTAGATTGCATTAAAAAGGGATTGAAGGAAAGGAGATGGGAACTAGAGAGATAGAAACACAAACTATAGGGAGTGTGTGAGAAAGAAAGACCAGAACTTAAGCCTTCTGGTGACCTGGTGGTTTAAAGGCCTTAACCATGTGTTTAAAGTAAGTAATAGGTAGGCAAATGATCCTGCCAATCAGGAAACTCATTTTAAACTATCACAAGTTATATGTTTATATACATTGAACGTTGAATTTGATGTTAGCTGTATTTTATCTAATATCTTTATTGTTCAAGTGTAATTTATTTGATAAATTTTGATTATTCTACTTCATTCTTTTAGAAAGAGAAGGCCAAATTATGTATTTTTTTATTTGCTGTATCCAGTTCTTACAAATTTCATTTAATAATCTTAAGTAGCTAATTCAGAGAGGTTAAATTATTTGTGACTCTCTTGAGTTTATGAACAAATTGTAAGAAACAAAGAAGATATTCTTAGAAGATCAGAATTATTCTCTTAATAACCAGACCATTAGAGAGACTGGAAATGGGTGTTACTTGGTTGCTTGGTACACATGTAACTCTGGGAGGCGAGACCAGCAGCAGCACCAGGGATTGGACTCTCATCCTTATGTATTTAAAGGGTATCTGAAGAAATTATGAAAGAGCAGGGGTACAAGGAGGTGTGGACATTTGCTGGGGATGAAACCATGCCCTGAACCTAGGTGGCACACCAAACCCAGAGCATCTTTAGAGAAGCAGCTGCCAAGGGGATGGAACACATCCTTAACTTGTCACCAGCGATGTCAGTGAATGGATTGGAAACTGGAAGGAAAATGGCTGGAAAACAAGGGGGAATCAGGAGGTGGTGCACAGGAAGCACTTCCCAAAGCTGGATAAAGTGACTTGGGACATGGTTTGGAGGGGAAGTATGTTCCTGCTCATTCAAAAATTGAAGGCAATACGGAAGGTCAGAGTTAAGCCAGAAAAGTGACTAGAAAGTGAGGAAACTCGAATCAGTATTTGCAGATGTTGAATTTGGCTTAAGGCAGTGTTCTATTTATCCCTTCAATGTAATCTCTACAACATATTCCCTTACCTTTTTTTCCCTTGGCTTTGAACCATTTCTGGGACTTTGGGTCATTTTCCTCTCAGTATTTTCATGTAGTTTCTAGGGTTTTTTTATGTGTTGATGCTTTAAATTCCTCTGGGAATTATTTTCACATTCAGTTATAATCTGAGAAGGGCAGAAAGAAAGACCTCATCTCTGTCAGGTCTAACTAAACTCTGACTGCCTCAGCCACTTAGAACCCATCCTGATTGCTTGCCTGGCTTGGATGAATGGGAGTCTCCAGCTTTTCCTTCCAGTCAGATGCATTGGCACTGCACTGACTCCTTCTGACTCCCTGACCTTAGCACCTGCCCAGCTTCTATGACCTGCAGTTTCCCAGCACTGTCTGTCATCCCACCTACTGACTGATCCCGAAGGTGCCTGGACTTCACCACCTGCCCCTCTGCTGCATTCTCAGGACTTCTGTGCCTGTCCCTCCTCTCTGCAGCTGAGCTTGGTTAGAGTATAAACGTGAGCAGGGGCTGTCTTGCTCTTTCTTTATGAATCCCAGTGCTTATTATGGTACTTGGCATCTAGTAAGTGCTTAATAATGGTTTTTTCGTTAAAAAAATGAAAGAAAATGATTTGTTGGGGGAAGGAATTAGGAGGATTGTGTCTCAATGTTTTTAATATATGGTGTCAGTTTGACCTTGACGGGCTCTCAGAATAGGAGGTTGCTTAATCCAGTCTGTATAAAAACAGTACTCTTCCCTGCAGCACCCCTGCAGGAAGGCATCCAACCTCCTCTGGAAGACTTCAGTGGTGTTGGATGCTCATTACCTCATCAGGGACCCATTCCACCTTTGGCAGGACATTTCTATTTATGTCAGGCTGAAATTTGCCTCCCTGAAACTTCAGCCCTTTGTGCCTGGTTCTGTCCTTTGGAGCCAAGCAGAGAATACATCTAGCATTTTATTTTTTTAAAAAATTTATTTATTTTAAGTTTACCACATTAAGTTCCACAAGATTTTGAGTTCCAGATTTTCTACCCCACTGACTCTCCTTCACTTCCCTCCCCCCAAGATGGCATACAATCTGATATAGGTTCTACATATACCTCCACACTAAACATATTTTCACAATAGTCAAGTTGTAAAGAAGAATTATAACCAATGGAATGAACCACGAGAAAGGAGAAACAAGACAGAAAAAGAAGAGAGAGCGAGCAAATAGTTTGCTTCACTCTGCATTCAGACTCCTAATTCTTTCTCTGGATGTGGATCACTTTTTCCATCGTGAGTCTTTCAGAGTTGTCTTAGAACCTTGCATTGCTGAGAAGAACCAAGACTATCAGTTAGTCATCACAGATACAATGTGTCTGTAATTGTGTATAATGTTCTCCTGGTTCTGCTCCCCTCCCTCAGCATCAGTTCTTATAAATCTTTCTAGGTTATTATGACGTCCGTCTGCTCCTCATTTCCTATAGCACAGTAGTATTCCATTACATTCATATACAACTTGTTTAGCCATTCCCCAATTGATTGGCATCCCCTTGATTTCCAATTCTTTGCCACCACAAAGAGAACTGCTATAAATATTTTTGTGCATATGGGTCTTTTTCCCACTTGTATGATCTCTTTGGGAAACAGCCCTAGAAGTGGTGTTGCTGGGTCAAAGGGAATGCACATTTTTGTAGCCCTTTGGGCATAGTTCCAAATTGATCTAGCATTTTATTTTTCTTTATTTTTCAGATATAGACCTAGGTTTCTTCTTGACCCTCTAGAAAGAATTTTAAAATGTGTGTTCACCATTATAGGACCAAAAATTCGAAGCAGGAAAGAATCTTTCCTTCAACACATGTTTACTAAACACCTGCCATGGTGCCAGATACTTAAAAAGTCAGAACTAACTTTACACTTAAGATCAAAATGATGAAAAACAATACAGTCCCTGCCCTCAAGGAACATACAATCCAGTAGGAAGAGATAAAAAAAAATACGAAACAAGGAAGATTAGGCTAAAGGAGAAATCACTTTGAGTGGGAGGCATCTCAGATTAGTGGGCCAAATGCTGGATTTGGACTCCAAATAAAACCTGGGTTCAAATCCTAGTCAGATGCTTAATATCTTTGTGACACTCGATAAATCATCTAAGATCATAGATTTAAAGATAGAAAGAACCTTAGCATCATCTAGTCCAGCCCACTTATTTTACAGTTACTCTCTGATCTAACAAACCCTTGGAGAGACTGGAGATGAGTTGAGGGTTCTGTAAACAAGATTTAGGAGGCTACTCAGTTGACTGGCAGACATGTGACCCTGGGCAGGGACAGCAGCAGCACCAGGCATCCAGCTTGTTAACATTGTGTATCTAAAGGGTGCCTGGAGAAATAATAGAAGGGAGCCCTTCTCCTACCGCCCACAGAGGTCATGTGACTTGGCCAAAGTCAAACAGGTAATAAGAGGCAGAAGTCAGATTTGTATCCAGGTCCTCTCACTGTACCATGTTCTCTCAGCCTCTGTTTCCTTATCTATAATGGGAGATAATAATACCAATAAGTTATCCCATGGAGAAATTAAATGACATAGTATATGGAAAGCATCTTTTAAACCTTAAAGTCAGTTTTTATTTTTTTCATCATCCTTTTCAGTTGAGGGGATGGTTTCAAGGGGATGTGTAGAGGTGGTAGCCTTGGCAAGGAGAAGGGTCATATCATTATCAGACGCTAGAGAAAAGGAAGGGATCCTGTCAGAGGGCTTTGAGTTGGAGAGACAAGGGAGTTCCAGGTGAATGACCTTTTATTTCTCAGTAAAAGAAGAGATGAGGTCCTCACCTATGAGGATGAGGCTTAGTGGTGTGAGTAAAACCAAAATTGTTTGGGAATGCATTTTAAAATCACTTAAAGAAGGATGTTTCTGACTTAGGAATTCACATCAAATAAAATGATGAAGCTGTACTGCAGCTCAGAAACTGTCCACACTCTGCACTCCATTCATACATTAAATATATAATGACTAGTTGATACTCTTGAGCTTCTTGCCATTCTCTGTGTAAGAGCTACGTTGGGCCTGCCTTGGAATGGCAAATTGGGAGAGGTGCAGTCTCTAGAGTGAGTGAGGATGTAGGCTTTGTTTAGTTCCATTTCCTGCTGTGTTCTTCCACAGTACTTTGGTTCCTTTTGTTCCCTTTCTCTTCCAAGGCGTACTGAGGGGGGAGGTGATGATTTTGCCTGATGCCTTGTGAAAAGCAGGAATACTGTTTAATATCTGTTTTGAACTAATAATATTTCTTTCATTGTGATTATCTGTGTATACATTGTCTTAACACAGTGGCTGGCACATAGGTGTTTAATAAATGGTTTTTTTTTTTAAATTGAATTGACAAGCTTCTTTTATCACATTGTACCAGCCAATGTGCTGGCACATAGGTGTTTAATAAATGTTTTTTTTTTTTTTAAATTGAATTGACAAGCTTCTTTTATCACTTTGTACTAGCCAATGTGCCAGCCTGGGTTTGGTCTACACCTGTCGTCACTGTTTAGACTAGGCCTCCTCCTCTCCCTGAAGGTGGTCTAGGTGCCTAGCTCAGAGTCCCCTGGTCCTTCATGTCATTATGCTCTTCCTGCCCCCAACTTCACAATCAGGATGCAGAATTTGAAGCAGTTCGATAGTACGGCAGTGTCAGGTGGTTTGGTGGCTTCCATTTTTGCCTTGCCTACTTACAGTTAACCTAACTCCAGCTTATATAGCAGCTGCTTGAGTGTCTCTATTGTTGTCATGGGATTATAGGGTTTAGAGCAGAAAAAGACCTTTTAATTTTACATATAAGGAAACTGAGGGCCCAGAGAAATGATGTGGGTTGCCCAAGTGTTCAGTGGTGGAGCCAGGATTTTCATCAAGGTCCTCTAATTTTCTATCTGGTGCTTTTTCCATTGTGCCACCCTGATAACAACTCTCCACTTTTTGTGTATCCCTGTGAGCATTGCTTCTGTGCTGGTAAACTGGCTCTGCTCAAATTGATTGTTGGTGCTTTGCTCTTCATAGGATCCTAGGATTTAGGATTGGAAGGGACCTTAGAGATCATGCAGCCCAGCCTCCTCATTTACAGATGAGGAAACTCATGGAGCCGGGCTTCTCAGCCTTGTCTTCTGACTGTCCTCTGCAGCACACTACGTCTCTCACCAGCTCTTGTGGCTTGGCAGTAGGAGAAGGTGTAGGTGGTGGCAGTCCTCAGCATGCTAGATCCCACTCTTGCTTAGGTCCTGGTCTGAGTGAGAGAACAGCACCCCTGCTTTGTGGTCATCGTTTGGTTGGACAGTTCATGGCACATAGGTATGAGTTCTCTCTTGGGTGCCAAGAGACATTCTGATCTCCATTCAATTTATTACCTCTTTTTAGAGCAGTGCTTCATTGACAGTATGCTGTGTAAGCAGCAACATTCAGCTTTCAGCTCTGTGAGTGGTGAATGTCTTTGGCTGTAGATTGGATTTTCCTTATGTTGTCTGATATATGACCTTCATTGTCTAAAGGATTGTCAGTAGTCCATAGTGCTGTGCCAGCTCTATAAAAATAAGGGCGATCAGTTTCATGTCTCCTTTCTCTTGGAACATAATGAGCATATGGCCCAAGCCAGCTGAACTTCCAGGCTAATGTAAAGCACTAGCGTCACACTTGGGACTCTCTTGCCTTACTGTCTGACTCACAGCTTCCCCCGGGACATGGGAGCCAGTGAAGTGTTCTGTATTTGAAAAGAAGGTTTGGCTTTAATAATCTGCACGTAATCATGAGGTTTTGGGTAGCGAACTTTTTACATTCAGTCTTTGCCTTAGAGGACAGGATAATAAGGATACTAACCTGTATCCTAGGAAAATAGTAATAGAAATTATTTGGAAACTAGTATAAGTAACTTTAAGCACAAGGCCTGAAGTCTATTAAAATAGAAATTTTCTTTAGTATGAGAAAATTTCATTCTTGTTACACATTTTGTTTCTTTTAACCTTTGGCCCTCATTTTGAGTGCTTTAAAACACTTGATTCTATGCTGCCTTCAGTTTGCTCTCTGAGGTTAAGGAAATACTTTTGTGTTGGCTCATAAAGTCTGTAGTGATTCATTACTTTAGACATGACCAGTGCTTTCCACATATCTATCCGTCTTCCTGGTCTATAAGCCAAAATGTTTATCCCTTTGTGTTTGGTAAAATGGTTACCTGTGACTTAAATCTGAGAAATCTCCTTCTTAGCTCTTTTAGCTTGTTAGTAATAGTTTCCATTATAGAGTCCAAGTGATTTGGTCATGTAAGGTAACTTTTACCAAAAGCTATGATAGTATCTTTTATTAAAAAGAAACCCTTCTAATCATTCTCTCTTCACTTTTCCTTTGTCTTCTCATACTCTTAATTTTTTATGAATGTTTTGAGCAAAATTTTTAAAGAGGTCCTGTTTTTATTGGTCAGAATAATGTGAATATTGATGAAGAAGGAACATTTTAAATTTAAGATGCAGAAAGAATGTCCTTGATAGGTTTTTGTGCCATTGCCCTGGATATATTATGCATATTTGTCACATACTTTAAGTTCAAGTCTGTGGGCTGATTCTATATTTGGATTGAAAGATGACTTGGAATAAACTAAGCTTAGAACAAGACCCTTGAATAACTGTATGAGAGCATTAGACCAAGATTTCAACTGTCAAGTTTCTATGTTGAGAGATGTGGCATTAGAGATAATAGGGTCAAGTGAAAATTCTTCATTTTAAATTTGGATGAATAATAGTGATGAAATCATAGAATCGAAATCCTTGAGATCATCCAATCCACTCATCACTTTACAGATGAGAACATTGAGGTCTACTTTGTTAGTGATTTAGCCATGCTGAAGCAGGACTCTCTTGACCTCTTGATTCTGTGCTTTTTCTGCTCTATCATACTGCCTTTTTTGTAGATGTATAGCAGTATAATCTCATGGAAAAATGGAACTAATTGTTTAATGATTTATCTCTTATGACTGAATTTCAGGTTTGTTACAGTTGATTACCACTATTCAACCCATTTGGTTATATTTTCATTTTAAGCTTAGACAGACTTATCTTTTCAGTCAGTGCAGTACTGAAATATATTAATTTCACTCCTACTAGAGGCTTTCAAGAAATAGCTGAATCAGGTAATTGGAGATTTAGAGCCAGAAGGAACCTGAACTGAAGTTGAATGAGGTCATGTGATTTGCCCCAATCACAAAGGTAGTGCGTCCAAGACAGAATTGGAACTTGGATCTCCCTAGCTTCAAACCCAGTGCCTGAGCTATTACGCTACCTCTCTGCCATAGTTCGATTTGAAACTTAGAGATGCTTTGTGTCTTTGACATATTCTGATAGGCATCATGGAACAGTGGGGAAAAGCCCAGCTCTGAGATTCTTCCTTCTCTAGCTCTGTGATAGTATGATCCCAAACCAAGCTTATTATTTCTCTTCTCAAGTGTGCCTCTTCTCTTGATTTCACAATTTCTACCTGTAGCACCACCCTGTCTCTCATGTGCAGCATCTTGCAGTTTACTCTGTACCCCCTCTGTCTCTCATCTAATCAGTTGCTGAGGCTTCTGCAATGTCATACATCTGTCTCTTTTCTCTCTCTTCCTATTGCCATCACCCTAATAGAGATCTCCTCTATTGCCCACCATGTGAATTGTTGCCCTAGCCTCCAAACATCTTTCTGCTTCTACTCTAGCTGGCCTTGTTCCAAACTATCTGCCAAAGTAATGTTCCTAAAGCATAGGTCTGGCCATCTCATTCCCCCTTCCTTCCCCCCAAAAAACTCCAGTTACCCCTGCTACCTCTTGGAGACTGCTGACTCTCTAACATATAAAGCTCTTTACAGTCTTACTCCAGCCTACCTTTTCAGCCTTAGCACACATTACTACCCTTTGTCTACCTCGTATCTATCTCTGTACCTTGGCATACACTGGCCCAGTGCCTAGTGCACTCCTGTCCCATCTCCACCTTTTTGTATAGTGGTCTCTAAACTTTCCTGACCCCACACCCCATCAGTGAAAAAGAAAAAGTTGAACAAGCATTGTCAGTATATGTATATTTATAAATTGCATAATGCATTACTCTATAAACATGCAAACATTTACGTACACTTTAAAGTTTGCAAAGTACCTTGTTTTATTATCTCATTTGATCACTCACAACAACCCTGTGAGATAGGTGCTTCTATTCCCGTTGTACAAATGAGGAAACTGAGGCTGAAACAGGAAAAGTCACCTGCCCTAGGTCACAAAACTGGTGTCTGAGGCAGGACTGAATTCAATTTCTTCCTAATTCTAAGTTCAGTACTCTATCCACTATGCATTATAAAACATACATGAAAATTTAAAAAGAATTAAAGATGAAATAAACAAACATTTTAAAAGATTCACTTTTAGCAACAGGATAGCAATTTGCTAATAGCAAAAAACTCACTAAAATTTTAACAAATATTAATATTTTGTGATGTGATTGACTTTTTTTATTTTTTCAAATTTTGGTTTAACACTCTAATACGCTTATTTAAGGATCTGGGTCTGAGTTTAGTTTATTTCAGTCATTAGTTTTTAGGGCTATCTTCTGAGAAAGCTACCTTGCAGAGATACAAATGGAAAAAGTTCATCATTGGCCATGGTTACTAAATCACAGTGCCCGTTTTTCAGCTTCATTTACCAGTCATGCAAAAGTTTCTGTTGAAATTCAGCTAGTAAATAATCATGGTCCTGATGTCAGTTAGTTCTTGCATACTAATAGAAAGGTGTTGCTTTTTTATATCTTTAATAAATGGCTTCAAAACCCACAGAAACTCCTTGGAAGATTTTAAAGAAGTTAGAAAGTTGTGTTTCTGAGTTTACTTATGTAGACAGAAAGTTTTATAGTGTTATGAGGGTTAAATGAGATAATAATCATAAAGTGCCCAGTGGAGTTCCTAGCACATAGTAGGTATTACATAAATTCTCTTCCCTTCCCCATGTATTTATTTAACCAGCCACATGTAAACTTTATTATTTCATAATATGGTGACAGCATTGTGAATAAGGCCATCACTATCAATACCTCTGTGTTGTGAAACTCACTTTCTCTCAGGACACCTTGCATGCTGTATGAAACATGAGACCATATCATGTAGACAGAATAAAGGTGCCAGAGTCCCTCCGTTAATATCAGGTGTTTTTGTTTTTGTTTTTGTTTTTGTTTTTAGCTAAAACTAAATGTAAATTGATTTCCTAACATTTTCTTCCCATGTCCCAATGGATTATCTTATGCCATTCCTGGGATATATATACCTGAAACCACTATCTCAGAATCTCTAGCTTCCTTCAAAGCTTGGCTTAAGTGCCGCCTCCTCTATGGGACCCTCCCCAGCTTCGAAGATCTCTCCACTGAAATTATGTTGTTCCTGGGGCCGGTGGCCTCAGCATGGTGTTGGGAAGACTCAGACGCAAGTCCAGCCAGACACATCCTGGCTGTGGTGACTCTGGGCAAGTTGTTGTACCCCTCCAGAGCCCCAGACAGCTCCGAAATTATAAGATACTATAAGATGCAAAGAGAGCACTTGGAACTGATATGGGGAATGTCCTCACCAATTATTCCCTGGAGAATGAAATCTCAAATCTAGCTTTAAAAAAATGTGTTTACTCACATGTATACATGTTTTCCCAATATAATATAAACTTGAAAAGGCCAAAACTGTTTCATTTTTGTGTGGAACGTGTAGCTGCTTATTAAATGCTTACTGATTGATACCAGTTCCCTAACGATCTTTGTCACACAAAGATCATCTGCCTAGAAATCTTGAGCAGCTTTCTCTCACCTCTTGTAAAGTCCAGTCCCCTCTCCCAGAAAATCAAGGGCCCCTCCACTCGACCTTTTAGCCTCATAATTCCTCTCCATACAGTCTGTGTTCCAGCCAAACTGGAACTATCCTCTCTTCAAGCTACCTCTAGCTTTTGCTTAAATGTCCCTGCATCTGCAATATCCTTCATTCCTCTATTTGACTGGTGAATTCCTCCTCATCCATTAAAGCCTAATTTAACACTGCCTATTAGAATGTGAGCTCTTTGAAATGGAACTCAGGTTCCATCTCACCCATCTGATGTACAAAGTTGACCAGTGTTAGGAGAGCAACAGCCAAATTCATGCCTTCTTGGTAAACCTGAGGATTAGTCTAGTCCAGGGGCGGGAAACTTGTGCCTCAAGGTCCTCAAGTTCGGCCCTTTGCCTGAATCCAAGGTTCACAGAACAAATCCTCTTAATAAAAGGATTTGTACTTTAAAACCTAGCCTCAGTCAAAAGGCCACATCCAGGGACCTAGAGGGCTATATGTGGCCTTGAGGCTGCAGGTTCCCTACGCCTGATCTAGTCCTACAGAAAGGAATCAGAAACTGGACCTCCAGAATTATTAAACTATGCATACCCTTTGACCCAGAAATACTGTTACCACTGGACCTGTAACCCAAAGAGGTCAAGGAAAGAGGGGGACCTGTATGTACCAAAATATGGCAGCTCATTTTTCAATGACAAGAAACTGGTAATTAAGGGGATTTTGATCAATCACAGAATAACTGAACAAGTGATGGTGTATTAATGTAATGAAATACTATTGTGCCATGAGAAATAGTTTCAGAGACCTCTGGGAAAACTTATGTGAACTAATGTTAGTGAAATGAGCATGGTCAGAACAGTTTACATAGTAATAACAACATTGTAAAGACAGACAACTTGGAAAGATTTAATAACTCTGCCCAGTGGCAGAATGACCAGCCACAATTCCAGAGGACTCGCCTGCTGACAATGAAGTGATAGACTCAAGTGCAGAATGCGACATATATTTTTGGATATGACCTATGAAGAATCTGTTTTCTTGACTGTATATTTGGTTTTTTTTTTAATTTAAATTTATTTATTTAACATATTTGGTTTTCAGCATTGATTTTCACAACAGTTTGAATTACAAATTTTCTCCCCATTTCTACCCTCCCCCCCACTCCAAGATAGCTTATATTCTGGTTGCCCTGTTCCCCAGTCAGCCCTCCCCTCTATCACCCCTCTCCCCTCTCATCCCCTTTTCCCTTCCTTTCTTGTAGGGCAAGATAAATTTCTACGCCCCATTGCCTGTGTATCTTATTTTTTAGTTGCATGCAATAACTTTTTTTTTTTGAATATCTGATTTTAAAACTTTGAGTTCCAAATTCTCTCCCCTCTTCCCTTCCCACCCACCCTCCCTAAGAAGTTGAGCAATTCAACCTAGGCCACACATGTATCATTATGTATAACCCTTCCACAGTACTCATGTTGTGAAAGGCTAAATAGATTTTGCTTCTTTTCAACCCATCCCGCTTTATTGAATTTTCTCCCTTGACCCTGTCCCCTTTCCAAAGTATTTGTTTTGATTACCTCCACCCCCATCTGCCCTCCCCTCCATCATCCCCCCCCCTTTTATTTTATTTTTTTTTTATCTTCCTCCCTCTTCTTTCCTGTGGGGTAAGATACCCAACTGAGTATGTATGGTATTCCCCCTCAGGCCAAATCTGATGAGAGCAAGGTTCACTCATTCCCCCCTCACCTGCCCTTTCCCCTCCTCCCACAGAACTGCTTCCTCTTGCCACCTTTATGCAAGATAATCCACCCCATTCTATCTCTCCCTATCTCCCTCTCTCAGTATGTTGCTCTCTCATCCCTTAATTTCATTTTATTTCTTTTAGATATCTTCCCTTCATCTTTAACTCACCCTGTGTCTGCACTCTCTCTTTTACATATATATGTATATGTGTATATATATATATATAAACACACACATATATATACACATACATATACACATAGATATATACATACATACACATTCACTTATATATATACATAAACATATACATAAACATATATATATATGCATATTCCCTTCAACTACCCTAATACTGAGGTCTCATGAATCATACACATCATCTTTCCATGTAGGAATGTAAACAAAACAGTTCAACTTTAGTAAGTCCCTTGCAATTTCCGTTTCTTGATTACCTTTTCATGCTTCTCTTGATTCTTGTGTTTGAAAGTCAAATTTTCTATTCAGTTCTGGTCTTTTCACTGAGAAAGCTTGAAAGTCCATATTTTGCCTTGGAACATGATACTCAGTTTTGCTGGGTAGGTGATTCTAGGTTTTAATCCTAGCTCCATTGACCTTCGGAATATCGCATTCCAAGCCCTTCGATCTCTTAATGTAGAAGCTGCCAGATCTTGGGTTATTCTGATTGGGTTTCCACAATACTCAAATTGTTTCTTTCTGGCTGCTTGCAGTATTTTCTCCTTGATCTGGGAGCTCTGGAATTTGGCAGCAATATTCCTAGGAGATTTCTTTTTGGGATCTATTTGAGGAGGCAATCGATGGATTCTTTCAATTTCTATTTTGCCCTGTGGCTCTAGAATATCAGGGCAGTTCTCCTTGATAATTTCTTGAAAGATGGTATCTAGGCTCTTTTTTTGATCATGGCTTTCAGGTAATCCAATAATTTTTAAATTATCTCTCTGGGATCTATTTTCCAGGTCAGTGGTTTTTCCAAGGAGATATTTCACATTGTCTTCCATTTTTTCATTCCTTTGGTTCTGTTTTATAATATCCTGATTTCTCATAAAGTCACTAGCTTCCACTTGTTCCAATCTAATTTTTAAAGTAGTATTTTCTTCAGTGGTCTTTTGGCCCTCCTTTTCCATTTGGCTAATTCTGCCTTTCAAGGCATTCTTCTCCTCATTGGCTTTTTGGAGCTCTTTTGCCATTTGAGTTAGTCTGTTTTTTAAGGTGTTGTTTTCTTCAGTGTATTTTTCAGTATTTTTTTGGGTCTCCTTTAGCAAGTCTTTGACTTGTTTTTCATGGTTTTCTCACATCCTTCTCATTTCTCTTCCCAATTTTTCCTCTACTTCTCTAACTTGCTTTTCCAAATCCTTTTTGAGTTCTTCTATGGCCTGGGGCCAGTTCATGTTTTTCTTGGAGGCTTTTGGTGTAGGCTCTATGACTTTGTTGTCTTCTTTAGGCTGTATGTTTTGGTCTTCTTTGTCACCAAAGAAAGAATCCAAAGTCTGAGACTGAATCTGGTCGCGTTTTTGCTGCCTGGCCATATTCCCAACCAACTAACTTGACCCTTGAGTTTTTCAGTGGGGTATGACTGCTTGTAGACTAACGAGTTCTATGTTCCACGTTTGGGGGGGAGGTGCCAGCTCTGCCACACCAGCACTGCTCCTTCCCCAAGAACCCCCAACCTGAACTGGACTTAGATCTTCAGCAGGCTCTTCACTCCTGCTCTGATCTGCCACTTAATTCCTCCCACCAGGTGGGCCTGGAGCCGGAAGTAACAACAGCTGTAGCTGCCTCACCTCCACTGCCCCCGGGGCTGGAAGCCGAACTGTGAACTCCTTCCACTCCCGCAGCTTTTCCCACTAACCTTCTCTGCAGTCTTTGGTGTTTGTGGGTCGAGGGGTCTGGTAACTGCCGCAGCTCACATATTCAGGGCGCTAGGGGCCCCCTCCGCCTGGCTTCTGGTCTGGATGGTCCACACTGCTCAGGCTGGGCTCTGCTCCACTCCATTCCCAGCTCCCAGCTCCCAGCTCTGTGTGGAATCGACCTCACCCAGAGACCATCCAGGCTGTCCTGGGCTGGAGCCCTGCTTCCCTCTGTCGTTCTAGAATTGGTTCAGAGCCATGTTTTATAGGTTTTTGGAGGGACTCGGTAACGGAGCTCACTCTAGTCCCTGCTTACCAGCCGCCATCTTGGCTCCGCCCCCCCCGACTGTATATTTGTTACAAGAGGTAGTTTCCCCCTTCCTTTTTTTCTCCCAAGGGAGGAAAGGGCAAGAGGAAGAGAATTTAATTTAAAAAAATATATAAATTCCTTGGGGCAGACATTTCTCTGTTTACCCAGTCAGTCACTAAACAGAAGTGCCTACTGTGTGCTAAGCACTGCATACAAAAAGAAGCAAAAGCCAGTCCCTGCATTCTGGGAACTCACATATATGGGGGGGAGGGGGTGGAGACAAAAGCAAATAAGTGTGTGCAGACAAGCCACACAGAGGATAAATGGGAAATAATTAAGACAGCGTAGGGTTTTAGCAGGGACTTGAAGGAATTCAGGGAAGCCAGGAGGTAGAGATGAGGAGGGGAGAGTTTTACAGGAATGAGGGACAGTCAGTGCAAATACCTGTAGCTGAGAGGTAGTGTGTCCTGTTAGTGAACAAGTGCTTAGCAAAAGTCCTGGAATGTGGCCAACCAGCTGACCTCCTCCAGGAGGTTCTCCCTGACTTCTCCATTTCAGTAATGACCTTTACGCTGCAGTCTCCTGTGGCTCTTTATTGTGTCACTCTCTGATGCACACATTATGTGACATTGTTTCCTAGAAGTTATCTGTGGATCTTGTCTCCCTCACTCCCACTAGACTGGCCATCATCACACTAATGGCTTGGGTTTTTTGTGTTGAATTAATATTCTCAGGGAAGTTGGCCCTGATAACCTGAATATAGAAATTATATAAATGAGATCACATTGGAACAATAAAGATAAAATGTTAGCAGAGAAACCAGGGATGAGACAGGTCTGAGCTTTTTCTACCAATTAATGTCCAAAATTGAAATGTATTGGGAAGAGGATGAAGGAAAACTTTGTTATTAGAAACTGATCACTTTTTTTTAGTAATGATATATTTAAGAGAGCAGTGTGTTAGAAAGAGCACTGAATTTAGGGTAAGAGCATGTACTGAGATCTGCTGTTTACTACCCTCGTAGCTTAGAAAAAGACAGTTCATCTCTCTGAGTCTCATTTTCTCCATCTATAAAACAAGGGGATTAGATTAGGCAATCTCAGTGATCCTTTCTAATACAAATCATATGTTCTCTGTCCCAGTACATCCCAGAAATTTGGAAACCTAGGGGATTTTTTTGTATGTCTGTTTTTAACTAGTCAGACATGCCAATGACATGTATACATTTTAAGTACAGAATCATAGAAATTCAGAGTCAGAAGGAACCTCAGCAGCCAGCTGGGTCAGTTTACACCCAAAAAGAGTTCACAGTATGCAAGTGGTCGTCCAGCCACTGTGTAAAGACCTCTAAGGAGAGGAAACCTACCACCTCTCTAGGTGACCTATTCCAATTTTGAATGGCTCTGTCTCTAAAGATTTTTCCCCTGGTATCAGGTCGAAGTTTTCCTCTTAACAACTTCTTTCATTGTTCCTGGGTCTGCCCTCCTTTTGTATACAAGTATAAGAATATGTTTATCCCTGTCGAATTTCATTTTAGTCCAATGCTCTAGTCTTTTTGGATCCCAATTCTGTCATCTACTAGAAGCTTGATCCCTCCTGCCAGTTTAGGCTAGGTTCAATCCACCAACAAAGCTTTTTCTTGGAGGTGGGTTATTAGAGAGGAAATAGGAATAAGAAGCTCAGCTTTTGGGATTTAAAGACATGTGCAGTTGGATTTCTACATATGTTTGGTGACTTTCTGAAGATCTGAGTATTAATAGCATTGTTAGTCATTGCTATTATAATCCAAATAAGGTAATTCAGAACCTCACATTTTTTCCCCTTCATTTTTGACTGTTCATTCAACATCTTGCACACAGTCCTGCTCTGATGCCCCATTGTGGCTTGGAAAAATTTGCATTCTTAAAACTTGGTGCCAACAGAGTGCAGGCTATAGAAGGTCCTATCATGCTACGTAACTTTTGGCATAATCCTACCAATGAGTAGTTTGGCTTTCTGAGGGTCTGTCTGTTGAATTATAGAGAGATTCATCACCAGTGTGTTGGCCACTTGGTGAAGAATTCTTTGACCATGGCAACTCGGAAAGCAAAGAAAAAATTTTAAATGGAGACTCAGTTAGTGGAGCTGTGAAGTGGTTTAACCATCCTAGAAAGCAATTATGCTAAGAAGGTGACTAAATTATCTCTACCTTTCAACTCGGATATCTCACAGCTAGGAGGTCAAAGACAGAGGAAAGCTCACATATATGCCAAAATATTTATATGAATACCTTTCATAGTAAACAAAGTACTGGAAATAAAGTTCACGCCCATCAACAGGAGAGTGACCAGGTAAATCGTGGCATATCAGTCCATCAGTGTCTCCCATGTGGCTTGCATTGTAAATACAAGAACAGCAAATGAAATAATCCCAACTCAAGAGGATTTTGCATTCTCATGGGGGGAGACAAACATATCTGTGTGTGCGTGCGTGTGTGTGTGTGTGTGTGTGTGTGTGAGAGAGAGAGAGTGTTTTCACATGGTGGTCAGAAGAAGCAACACAAGGACACTCTCCAGTTGTCTCTTAAAACTTTGGAATTGATTGTGAGACATGGGAAACATTGGCACAGGACCCCTCAGGATGGCATGTCCGCATCACAGAAAGTACTGTGCTTTATGAGCAAAGCTGGATTGAAACATCTCAAAGGAAATTTAGAGAATCCATCCTAAAGGTTCATAGGGACTATTTGTGCCCAACCTGTGGTAGAGCATTCCGAGCTCATATTGGTCTGATCAGCCACAGTCAGATGCACTGAATCTTGACTCTAGCATAGTGATGTCATTTTGGTCCTCTGAATTCAAGAACAAAGGACAACCACCAACCTTCATACACACACACACACACACACGTGCACACACATGTGCACACATATTTATATATGTATATTTATATATGTGTGTGTACACAGAGAGAGAATAAACAAAGAGAATAAACACAAAATAGTTAAATATAAAGTAACTTGGAAGCAAACGTGCTATTAACATTAGTACTTTGGCTCCTAGGTAGCACAGTGAGGACTGGGCCTGGAGTCAAGAAAACCTTAGTTCAAATCTGGTCTTAGATATTAACCAGCTGTGTGATTCTGGGCAAGTCACTTAACCTTTATTTGCCTCGGTTTCCTCAACTGTAAAATGGGGGTGATAGCATCACCTGCCTTACAGAGTTGTGAGGATCAAATGAGATAATATTTGTAAAGCCCTTAGTGCAGTGCTTGGCACATAGTAGGTGTTATAGTCATGCTTATTCCCTTCTTTTCCCCTATGAGTTCGGCGAATCAGGAAAGACTTCATGTAGAATGGTGGTTCTTGTGCTTCATCTTGAAGGAACAGAAGGATTCTGTGACATTGAGTTAAGAAGAGAGACCATTCCAGGCATGGATAACTAGCAGTACAAAGGCATACAGATAGCATATGTGTTGGGAGAACAGAGAAAAGACCAGTTTAGCTGCATCACAAGGTATGGAAGATGAAAATATAGTTTATTTAGATTGGACAGTGAAGTTGGTCCAGGTTGAGAAAGACTTTAAAAGCTAAACCCTTGAGTTTCTGTTTGATTCCAGAGGAGTTCTGAGGTGGATTGAATAGGGGAGTGACGTGATCACATCTTGATTTAAGAGAAATCACTTTGGCGGCACCATGTAGAGTGGACTACAGTGGTAAGAAACTGAGTCGAAAAGTGCTGGCCAAGAACAACAAGATAAGGTCAAAATAGGTACATGATTTACCCATAAAGGGTGATACCATAAGCAATTTAAGAGAGTGTCTCATAGTTTATCTGTCAGATTTTCGTATAAGGGAAGAATTTAGGACCAAAGAAGATATAGAGAGCATTATAAAATGTAAAGTAACTTTGGTTATGTAAAATGAAAAAGTTTTTGCACAAATAAATGTGGTGCAACCAAAATGATAAGGAAAGCAGAAAACTGGGAGGGGGGAGTTTTGCAACAAGTATCTCTGATAAAGGCCTCATTTCTCAAGTATATAGAGAACTGAGTCAAAATTCTAAAAATACAACTCATTCCCCAAATGATAACTGCTTACAGGCTATAAACAGGCAATTTTCACACAAAGAAATCAAAGCTATGTGTAGTCATGTGAAAAAAAATGCTCTTAATCACAGTTGATTAGAAAAATGCAAATTAAAACAAATCTGAGGTATCACTTCACATCTATCAGATTGGCTAATATGACAAAAAAAAAGAAAATGTTTGATATTGGAGGGGTTGTGGGAAAACTAGGACATTAATGCACAGTTGGTGGAATTGTAAACTGATACAACTATTCTGGAGAGCAATTTGGAACTATTCCCAAAGGGCTATAAAACCAACAATTTGATCCGGCAATACCACCGCTAGGTCTATATCCCAAAGACATCCCAAAAAGGGGGGGAAAGGACCAGTTTCTACAAAAGTACTTATAGCAGCTCTTTTTTGTGGTGGCTAAGAATTGGAAATTGAGAGGATACCCATCAGTTGGGGAATGGCTAAACAAGCTGTGGTATATGATTGTGATGGAATATTATTTTGCTGTAAGAAATGAGAAGCAGAATGATTTCAGAAAAACCTAGAAAGACTTACATTAATTGATGCATAGTGATATGAACAGAACCAAGAGAATGTTGTACACAGTAACAGCAATATTGTTTGATGAGGAATTGTGAATGGCTTAGCTCTTCTTAGCAATACAATGATCCAAGACAATCCCAAAGGACTTATGGTGAAGCAAACTGCCTGCCTCCAGAGAAAGAACTGATACTGTTTGAATACAGACTGAAGCATGCTATTTTTCACCTTTCTCTTTCATTTTTTTCTTTTATTTGAATCTTGTACAAAATGACTAATATGGGAATGTTTTACATAATTACACATGTATATAACCTGTATCTCATTGCTTACTATCTCAGGGAGCAGGGAGGGAACAGAGGGATAGAATGTGGAACTCAAGTTTAACTAAAAATGTTTTTAAAAAAAATTTTTTTAAAGTACTAAGGACCTATTTTCAGATGGTAGCTTTGTGAGTAAAGAGATCCATAAGAGTATGACAACTGATTGGATCTGTGGGCTGAGGAATCAAGGTTGATGCCAAGATTATGACCCCAGGAGCCTGGAAGAATGATGGCCTCCTCTATAGAAATAGTAAAGTTTGGACCAGGGTTGGCTGAGGGGAGGAGGATGAGTGGGATAATGAGTCCATTGGTACTTGTTGAGTTTAAGGTATCTCTGAAACAGTCAGTTTGAAATGTCTAGTAGGCAGTGGGTCATGCAGTACTGAAGCTCAGGGGAGAGAGGAAGGCTGGAGCTAGAGCTGTGGAAGTCATCGTCATTGAGATGAGTTAAAGACATGGGCTTACTAAGCAAAGAGTGTAGTAGAAAAAGAGGAGAACACCTTAGGCAATCACCCACATTTAGGAGGTGGAGTAAGGAAGATAAGCCAGCAAAGAAGATGGAGGAGTGGTTGAGCTAGTAGAAGGAGGCCTAGAGTCAGGAGAGTATCTAGGAGGAGAAAGTATTCAGCAGTGCTAAATGCAGCCCAAAGAGCAAGAAGGAGAAGGGCAGAGAAGAAAAGACTATCTCGTATTTGGCAGTTAGGAAATCACTGGTAACCAGAGCAGTTCCCGTTGAGTGGGAAGCTTTTTTCAAGGTTTGGCTGTGAAGAAGAGGAGTTCCATAGGATGAGAGTTCCAGGATATTGTTAGGGCTTAATGAAGTTGTTTTTTTAAAGATTAGGAGTCTTCAGTATGTTTGAAGGCAGGGAACAAACCAGTGGGTTGAGAGAAATTCAAGATTGAGATGGAAATAGTTGAGGTAGGTCTTAGAAAAGAAAAGTGCTACCTCTCTCAGAGACTAGGGAAGGGAAGAAAGTGTAGGGAATGATGTCTAGGGCTTTTGAGATGAAGAGATGGGGAAAAGAGCCAACTTACATAACGTGCCTTCACTGAAGTAAGATGCAGCATCTACAACTGAGAGGGAGGATTGTGAGAAGCTTGAGGAAGAAAGAGAAGCTTTGGACAAGCTTCTGTGGATAGTGACATAAATTTGGGAAGAACTGCCTGCTACAGTGAGGGCCCAGATGAAGTTACTGATCCAGGTCTTTAAATGGTACCATTACTACTTGCTCTGCTTGGCTCTCTCCTCTCTTCAACAAATATTTTATTTATGTCTTCATATTTGGACTAAGGGAAATCTTGGAATTCCCTCTTCTTGCTGTCAATTTTCCTGGTAAGAATTTTCCATTAAGGGGAAATCTTTCTTTTTTCCTTTTTGCATGTGAACTGTAACAGAGGCTGTGCTGAATTTTGTTGCTTGCAGGAAAATTGGTCTGTAGTGCATTTCTCTCCAAAGTAAGGTGATGAGCTATATTTGTCTTTATTTACTAAGAGCCTGCTTTTCACATGTTGACTTTTCTCTTGGAAGTGGAGGCAGGTAGCACCCCCTTAGTAGCAGTATAAAGGCAGCTAGGTGATGAGTGGGTACAGCGCCAGGCCTGAGTTCAGATCCAGCCTCAGACACTTCCTAGCTGTTTGACCCTGGGCAAGTCATTTAGCCCTTTTTGCCTCAGTTTCCTCATCTGTAAAATGAGCTGAAGAAGGAAATGGCAAACCACTCTAGCATCTTTGCCAAGAAAACCCCAAATGGGGTCATAAAGAGTCAGACAAAATGGAAAATGACTAAACAACCAATTGCAGTCTCTTGCTATTTCGTAGTAGGGAAGATTTAAGAATTTAGGGTCATCCCTAAACATACATAGATCCAGTAAAAAGGAATTCCCCTTTTCTTGGCAGTGTACTTTTGCAGGAATTAAGTTTCCTAGAATCTGTAAGGAGCCCTGTGTGAAAGCAGGAAAAATGCTATGTGCTATAAGTAAGCATGCATCTTATTTCATTTGTGTCCATATCATCCTATAAATCCTTCATGGTGGTAATAGCCATTGTACTAGTGGCTTTTTATATCTTCTAAAATTTCATAAGCTTCAGTGCAGCCCTCCATCTGTTATTCTTTGTTCTCACTATGTGATAATTGCCCCACATTCATTTCCTAGGTCCATTCAGTGAGCATTTATTAAGTACCTAGTATGTGTATGTCACTGTGCCAGACACTGGAGACACAAAGACAAAACAGAAACCAGTCCATCCCTGCAAGAATCTAATATTCCATTAGCTGGGGGCATATCATGGAAACAGACAAGTATACACGATTATTTGAGGAGGGAAAGGACATTAACTGCTAGGCAGATCAAGAAAGCTTGCAATGAGAGACCACGTGTGAACTGAGCATTAAAGAAAGAAAGAGATTCTAAGAGGTGGAAGGATAGATGGATCTAATCATCAGCGTAGACTTCATGCTCCTTAAGGGCATGCATGTTGTTTATTTATTTATTTATTTATTTTCCCTTTGCCCAGCACAGAACTTTGAACACAGTAAGTGCTTAATCAATACACCCATACATATGCAAATAGTGAGTTTTATACAGGCATGTTCTCCTTTCTCTTTCCCAGTTTTCACCATCTTTCTGGTTTAAAAAAAAAAAGCAAATGAAAATGAAGAAACCCAGAATATTTCATCATACTACAGACATCTTTTTAACATCCCAGAGTGTCCCAGGGGTATTTATTGGAAAAAAGTATTCTAAGCCAAGGAAGCAGTGATAAGTTTGTCTCTTTAGCTTTTAATTCTGGCAGTGATGCAGAGCTTCTTTCTTTCACTTGGAAATTGCCTTCTTATTTATTAATAACAAAGGAGATACATATATTATATATACACCATGCTCTTGTTGAGGTAGTGATGGATGATTCCAGAACTGATTTTAACTCTTTTTTCCATGGGTAGAAGCATTAAAAGATTCCTGCAGCATATGATAATGAAAATCTAATTATGAAAACAAAGTCTCTCGACATTTATTTGTATATTCAGCAATCATTCTTTGACCACTCTATGCCAGGTACTGTGGTAGGCATTGATGGGGATACAGAGATAAGGAAGACAAGGTTCTGCTCTCATAGGGCTTACAGCCTAATAGGAGAACTCTGACACCTGTGTGCATGTATCACTATACAGTAATAACAATGCAGACTACAACATAAAAAGCTGACAAGAGATACAAAGTGTTATGTGAAATCTCAGAAAAGAAAAAGAGGTGAAGTAGGTGGTCAGGAAAGTTTTCTTGGAGAACATGCCATTTGAATTAGGTCTTGAGAGTCAGATTGGATTTCAGAAGAGGTCTTTGGACAAATAGTGTGAGCAAAAGTACAAGAAAGTGCTCGAAATGTAAATGGTAGTGGGTAGTCCAGTTTGACTGAAGCGTGCATGATACCTGTGGAGGAGAGCAGTATGAGGTAAGGCAAGGGAAATCCAAGCTTAAAGAAGAACCTAAAACACCAGGGTGTTCTTTACGAAGGTAAAAGATTTGGACTTGGTAGTGAAAAGAAGGCCATCTGAGTTTTTTGAGCATAGAAGAGTGACACAGTCACATCTCTCTATGTGAATAAAGGTGACTGTGTCAGCAATGGAAAGAATTAATCTAGGGTGGGGAGAAAGTGGAGGCAAGGAAACTAGGTAGGCTGCAGAAGAGTCCGTATGTGTGGAAATGAGAGTCTCAGTTAGGGTTGTAGCAGTGGAAACAGAAAGGAGGGACCAAATGTGATTGATACCAGTGATCGAGTCAAGAGAACTTGATAACTGACTGGGCATGAGATGTGTGAAAGAGAGAGAGAGTCAGAATGGAGCTTGGGTGACTAACTGGATAGAGGGGGAAGGAGGAGGTTATAGGGGGAAAGATAAGTTCTGTTGTGAATCTAATTTACTTCCTGATGGAAAAGTCCAGGAGACAGTTGGAAATTTAAATCTAGAACTTTCTAGAAAAGTTAGGCCTCCAGATTTTAGAATTATAGGTTAGTAGTAATAGGCATTTTTATAGTGGCTTTATAGTGTATGTTCCCGTTGCTGTGGATTCAAAGACAAAAAAATTAATAGTGATCTTACATCATGAATTGGTTGTTTTTGGAGAGGAGACAGTTGAAGTCATTGGGTACGAATGAGATTGTCAAAGGAAAGGATAGAGAGAAGAGAGAAGGGCCTCAGAAAGAATGAAGCCAGTGAAATATACCAAGAAGGAATAGTCAGAGATATGTAGGAGATAGTCACAGTGGCCTGTCAGAGGGACCTCAGAGGCCATACATCCAAGCTGTACCTATACAAGAAGCTTCTCCTAAAAGTTATCTCCAACAAGTGGTCAGCCCACCCCCCTTTACGTTCCTTTTTCATAAGTGTTCGCCATTCCAGTCAAAACAGATGTATTTCCTATCTCTGCCTTAGAGAATCCCTAGCTTTTCCTTCAAAGCACATCATGGAACCATTCTTGATTCCCACTTTACCCTCACCCCTAGAAATTATAATTATATTGCTTCAATATACTTTGTATTTACATAGTAGGCGCTTAATGTATATTTATTGAATTGAATCCATTCTTCTTAGTAATCCAGTTATGTTCTGAGCCTCTTCAGGGTACCCTAATTGTTAGAATATTTTTATTTAAGCAGAGCACAAATTTATTCATGAGAGTGAGGACAGTGAGGTTGGTAGTGGACTAGAGGATTTATTGTGGGACCTGCCCTAAGCAACCCACCTAGGCCTTCCTTATTCCCTCCCAAAGTATTCTGTGCTCTTAAATTATCACCTCCCCCAAAGACCATTTTAAGTAAGCTCCCATTCCCTCTGTTCAGCAGATCACAGTTATATGTTAAAAGAAAAGGCACATGATCAGACCAATCCACCTGTTATTGGTATAGCTTCTTAATCCTCATAAAAGTATTCACATTTTTGAAAAAGTAGCTGCTTGTTAATCCAAATGAGTCTCTGATGAGCGACGTTTTTAGGCAATTTTTTGCCCTTTTCATGGACAAATTGAAATAAAAACGTTCCACCTGGAAAGATAAGGAGAAAGGGAATGGAAAGCCAAAGGGGCCAATCCCGAGGCCACATGGGCTGGCTGGGCATCTTACATTGTCTCTAGGGTCAGCTTCCCTAAACTATTGTTTCTTTTCACAACTTTTTTCTTTCTTTTATTTCTGAACACAGAAAATCTCTAAAAATTCCAGATGTTTTTACAGTAGTTTTCAGAGAGCAACAGGGAAGATTCTGGTGGGTTGTAGACTGGGAAGGAAGGGCAGCATTTTGTATATAGAGATCATTTGTAAATCAAGGACCACTGTACTTACTTCTTAACTCAGAATTTGGGAGAATTAATATTGGCCAAAGAAGAAAATTTGCCCAATTTTAAGTACTTGTTAGTGTCAATGTAGATTGCCTTTTTATGGTTTTTTTTTTTTTCAGTACATCTGCTGACTTTGGGGATAGTCCATTTTAGTGAAAAGACAAATATCTTTTATTACTAAGTAATTGTAGTTTTTTGGCCTGTATTAATAACAATTCCAGTTCGATTTCATTGGCTCATAATTCAACAAAATTCACTAAATACATGTGTGATGCACAGGTGGATATTTAATAAAATAATATCATTAAATTCAGACAACGTTAAGTGCCTCCTTTGTGTAAAACATCATGTGAATGAAGTGCTAGGATTAGGAATACAAAAAAATAGAATGGTCTCTGCCCTGGAGAGCTTACTTCCTACCAGGTATTATAGCAGGTAGACAGGTAAGTACAAGATAATTTCAGGAGGAAGAAATCTTAACAACTGGTATGCATTGAGGGTAGGGGAAGTATAGGTGGTCAGGAGAGGTGTGGCATAGAAAGGGCAGCCTGAAGAAAGCTGGGGAATTCTGAGAGGAAGTGATCAGGAAGGCTCATGTTCCAGACATAGAGGGACAGCTGTATACAAAGGTGAAGGGCAGGAGATGGAATGTCGATTAAGTCTAGAAGGGAGCCAGATTGTCAGTGACTTTAAATTCCAGGCTGAAAAGTTTTTATTTTATTGTAGAGGCTATAGGAACCCACTGAAAATTTTTGAGCAAGGGAGTGGTAAATAGTTGAACCATTGCTGACTTTAGTAAGATTACTTTGCCAGCATGTTGTACTCGAATTGCTGATAGGACATCCACGTTGATATGTCTCACAGGCTGGACTGGAATTCAGGAGGAGAAAGATTAGAGCTGAATGTATAGATTTCTCAGTAATCTTCCTAGATGGCATTTTTTTGTTATAAAATCCATTTGGGTGGATTGTGGGGAGAGATTCTGTGTGAGAGAGATTTTGGAGGAAAAATGACAAGATTTGGCAACTGAATTGATAGGTTGAGTGAATATGAAGAGTGCAGGATGTGGATAAGGTTGTGAAATCAGTGACTGGGAGGAAAGGCTTGCTCTTCAACATAACAGAGAGGCTGGAAGGAGGAGTACATTTGTGATTAGATAATGGGTTCTGTTTTGAGCATGGTGAATTGAGAACATTCCCTTTGAAACATCCCCTAGACAGTTGGTGATAGAGAACCAGAGCTCTGGAGAGCAATAGGGAGGAATATGTATGTCTGGGAAATTATCTGTATAGAGATGTTCATTGAATCTGTGGGAGCTAATAAAGTCAAACGTTTAATAATCAGCTGCTGTGTGCCAGGTACTATACAAGTACAAAAAAAAAATGAAGGGCCCCCCCCCATAATGAGCTTATATTGTAATGATGAGAGATAGGGCCTTGAACCAGTAACCACCTAATGAATGGACATGACATAAATGCTGATTCATCCCAGGGCAGTGAGCAGTGCTTAGACTGGTAGGGGGAGAACCAAGAGAAAAGTGTCATAGAAACCCAGAGAAAAGAGGATATCCAGGAGCAAAAGGGTGGGCAGCAGGATCAGATACTTCAGAGAGGCCAAGGAGAAAAGGTCTTTGGAGAGAGCACTTTTAGTTGAGGGATGAGTTAAGAAGCCAGGTTGCAGAAGGTGTAAAGAGGCATGTAGACAGCTTTTATAAGGAGTCTGGCTCAGAAGGAAGGGAAAGCTGTAAGAGAAGCGTTAGCGATAGGAGGAGGGAAGGAGGGTTTATTTTTAATAATGGGCAAATTTGGGAGGTAGTGGGGAATCTCATAGAAGTAGAGATAGAAGATTGTGGAAAAGAAGAACGATTGTTGGGGCAATATGCTGGAGAAGTCAGGAGAAAGAGTAAAGTCTACATGGGAAGGGTTGAAGAGAAAAATCACCTCTTCATCAGCAACTGGAGTAAAGAAGAATGATGCGAGGAGGGGATGAGATGAAAATAAGGGGAGAAGAAAAAGCTCACATTGAGTGGCCTCAGTTTTCTAAAGTATGAGACAAGGTCCTTAGGTGTAGGGATGGTGTAGGAGGCTTGAGAGGAGAGGTTTGGAAAAGTCTCTGTGGAATAGAAAATCAGTAAAGGACTGAGAGGATTGCCTGGCTTCAGCGATGGCCCAGTTGAGATTAGATCAGAAATGTGTCGTGGATACAGTCGGTGTGGTTGCATGGCTTCCTCCAGCTTCATCCTCTAGCACATGAGTGGGTGCAGAGGAGACAGGTGGTAGGCCAGGGGAGCGAGAGACTCAAGAGAAGAGCCTGGTTCACTAATAATAAGAATTGCTAACATTTGTATGACACCATGTGCTAGGCCAGGGGTGGGGAACCTGTGACTTAGAGGCCACATGTGGCCTAGGCACTCTCAGCACTTTATAATCATTGGCTCATTTGATCTTCACAACAACACTGAGAGGTAGATGCTACTATTTCCCCCATTTTACAGATGAAGTCACTGAGGGAAACAGAAGTAAAGTGACTTGCTAGGAAGTGTCTACGTTCAGATTTGAACTTGGGTCTTCTTGACTCCAGGTCCAGAGCCTGTGTATTAGGAGGGCAGAGTTTATAATTTCAAAGAGGATCATATATATGTCTGAAAGGTTCAGAACCGCCGGATATAAGAAACTCTCAAAGTAGGAGGCAGAAGAATCAAAGCATATATTTAGGCTCCACAGTAACCAACCCATGCATCAGCATCCCCATTTTGACATATTGATCAAAAGCTTCCAGGCCCAATAAGTCCGCCTCACAAGAGTAATAACCAGGAGGCCACAGAGAAGCATGATGGTGTAAAGCAAATTCATATGCATGCTTCCCCTCTAGGGTAAAAAGATTACCCACTGGCCTCAAGTCCTTGTTCAGCTTCCTCACGTAGGTCAGCTCTGCTACCGGCAGCTCCTGCTTCAGCTTCGCCTGTGGCTGTGGCTGTGGCAGCCTCTGGCTCCAATGGAAGCTGTTTTTAACCATCCGGCTTCTACGGGGGTGTAAGGTATGCCAGGGAAAGCACAGGTTCTTTCCATCAGCTTAAGCAAGGGAAGCAAGGTGAAGGGGCCGACAAGCTTACTCCAGTCCAACATACAAACAGCATTCAGTTCAGGGGAAAAAGCCAAACTAGTCAAGGGCACTTGTTGACTAAGTGCTAAGGAGCCCATTTTTGGTTACCAACACAGCCTGGTAGCCTGAGCAAGGATGATGACCAGAGAAAATGCTGAGCTGGAGTAATAAGAGATCAGGATAAAGATGAAGAATTGATTTAGGATCAGGTGAGACAGTGACCATCTGCTTTGAAAGCTGTAACACATTGTGTGCATTGATAGATTATGATCAGATAAAGGAGTTTCAGAGTTGATGTTCATAAAAATGAAATACTTGCCATGTCAAGATCAAGGGTGTAAGTGCCCCCCCCCCCCCCCGTGCACCTGAGATGAAGTTCAAGAGCATGGGAGTTGAATAGTTTGAGAAACTGCAGAGTTGGTGGTATTTGGGAATATTTACATTTATTTATGTTGAAGCCCCCTTGTATAAAGGGGCAAGAGTACATGGGGGAGAATATGAGCCAAGCAGTGAATGCATTAAGAAAGGAGAAGTGTCCTAAGGGTTACTGTCAGCCTTCAGAACCTCTATTGGATGAAAAAACTGGACTGCCAAGTTCATGGCCTATTCTTTCTGTTGGCCTGTGCTCAGTGCAGCAGCCTGGGATTTCTCACAAGGTTCATCTAGCACAGTGCATGGCCTTGTAGGCTAGTGGTGCATGTGGTACCTTCTGCCTTTTGTTTCTGCATTCTGGTACTTCAAAAAAAAAAAAAAGATCACAGATCCAGCCATTCTGGAGTGCAATTTGGAACTATGTCCAAAGGGCTATAAAAATGTTCATACCCTTTGACCCAGCAATACCACTTCTAGGGTTGTATCCCAAAGAGATCACACAAGTGGGACCCATATGTATACAAAAATATTTATAGCAGCTCTTTGTAGTAGCAAAGAATTGGAAATCAAGGGGATGCCCATCAACTGGGAAATGGCTGAACAAGTTGTGGTATATGAATGTAATGGAATACTATTGTGCTATAAGAAATGGGGAAGATAGGAACTTCATAATAACCTGGAAAAAACCTACATGATAAAATGCTGAGTGAGTTGAGCAGTACCAGGAGAACATTATACACAACCACAGATACATGGATTCTGTGATGACTAACCCTGATAGACTTCGCTCTTCTCAGCAATACAAGGTACAAAGATAATTCCAAAGGACTCATGATGGAGAGAGCTATCTACATCCAGAGAAAGAACTATGGAGTCTGAATGCAGATTGAGGCATACTGTATGCTCTCCTTTTTTTTTCCTTTGTTTTTTTTTTCTCCTTTGGGTTTTTTTTTAGGGGGGGGGGTTGTTCTTTCTCATGATTCGTTCCATTGGTCATAATTCTTCTTTACAACTTGACTATTGTGTAAATAAGTTCAATGTGAAGTTATGTGTAGAAGATATATCGGATTCCATGCCATCTTGGGGAGGAGGGAGGGGGGGAAGAAAATCTGGAACTCAAAATTATGTGGAACTGAGTGTTATGAACTAAAAACAAAAAAAAATCTTAAATATAAAAAAAAGATCAGACCACAAGGCTACCAAATTTATTTCTGGAAAAGGTATTTTAAAATGAACTCTCAGTAGAAGTTCGTCTGCTTTGGGACCAATGCAGAAAACAATGGGAGTTTCACTCTCAGATGTGCTGTGGAACTTTAGACCACTTTGCGCTTGGCTCAGAGTCCTCATTTGTAAATTGAGTTGGACTAGATGATCTCTTAGAACCCCTTTCAGATTCATGTCAAATAAAGTGAAGGGTCTTCTTTATGCAGAAGATGTGTCTTAATCTGCTACTTCAAGCAAAAACTTTGAAGAACTTCTACAAGTATCTGTTGCCGCCTAAATAGCAACTTAGTGAAATAATTGCCGGTGAAGTGTGACCACAGAAGCCCAAAGGAAAACGAATGTTTAAAAGCCAATTTCGGCCAATCGTTGTAGTGGGAAGAGCTACCATTCTGTCTCCCTCACTTGGAGAGCTCATAGAATCTTGGAATTTAGAGCTGGAAGGAAACTTTCTCCAGAATGTGAGTGTTGGATGGCACCTCAGCACCCTTCTGATCCAGCCCATGCAAGAAAGGAAACCCTATTATGCCATGTGTGAAAAGATGTCAGCCAGCCTCCTCCTGAAGAAGAAACTGTGTCCTTTTCTCCCAAGCAGAGAGAATCTTCCATGCTTCCTCCAGCAGCTGCTGTGCCACTTTTGGACAGCTCTGATTGTTAGGACATCAGACCTAAATTGGCCTCTCTTCAACTTCTGCCCCATTGCTCAAGGGGGTTGCCTTCTGTTTCAACAATCTGGCTAGCAGTTGTTGTGGGGGTGAAAGACCAACACAAGCCCAACAACAAGCATGCTACCAGCACGCTGCAAAAGCCCGGGTTCTTTTGATCTGCTTTAGTTTAGTAAGGAAAACAACATTAAGGGGTTAACGAGCTTACTTTAATTCAGCATACAAATACCATTCACTTAGTTCAGGGGAAAAAGCTAGCACCCTGAACTTCAGAGCAAAATACAAACAAATTACAAACATCAACAGACAGACCAAATATAATTCATAGTTACCAACATCTGATTTCAGCCCGGGAGCTCATAACAAGGGCCGGCCCAGAGTCTTGCACGCCACTACAGCTGTGGGTAAGAGCTCCGGAAAAGAGAAAGCCGACCCCTGGTTTTATATCTTTTTCAGGGTCAAGGGTGAGTCACACATGCGACTCACCCACATGACCTAGAATCGTCACAGTGACTCACCCATGTGACCTAGAATCGTCACAAAGAGGCGACTTAAACCCACGTGGTCTAAAAGCCTCTGATGTCCCAAACATGTCACTCAAACTCATGTGTAAACTAGGCCCTCCCCTCGTTAGCCTCACCTGGGGCCCCACCTTGGTTACCAAATCACACCCACATAGGTTTAGCACCTAATTGGGGTTTGGGCCTGGGGTTTAGCACCTAGTAAGACTCAAAAACAATTAATCATTTTAAAACAGTAAGAAAGTCACAACTCAATTGATATTACACCTTCTGGAATGAAACAAAACAAGTCTTACCCCCATATCACATGCTTGGATGATCAACATGTTCTCCTTAGCTTTTCTGTTCTCCAAGCTAAACATACTCCCTTCTTTCATCAGAGTCTCATATGACATGGACTATTTGAGGTCCTTCACCATCCTCATCCTCTGGACACTGTCCTGCCTATGTGGATTCTAGAACTGAACACAGTACTCCACCTGAGGTCTAAGGAGGGCAGCACATAGTGGGATCATCTGCTCTCAATTCTTGGAAGCTCAGCTTCTCTTGGGCAGCCCATGATTGCATTCACCTTCTTGGTTTGCCCTTGCATGCTGCTGACTCTCATTGACCTTGCAATGTAGTAAAAGCCCTCAAATCTTTTTCAGAACACCAGCTGCTCACCCATGCTTTTCCTATCTTGTACTTGTGAAGTTTATCTTGTACCCAAGAGTATGATTTGACATTTATCTATGTTGAATTACATTTAGGGAACCAAGATGGCAAGCAGGGACTTGCTAAAGCTCTCCCCCAAATCCCTCCAAACACCTGTAAAAAATGGCTCTGAACAAATTCTAGAGCTGTGGAACCCATGAAATAGCAGAGGGAAACAGGTCTCCAGTCCAGGACAGCCTGGATAATTGCCGGGAAGGGTCTATTGCACGGTGCTGGAAGCAGAGCGCAGCTCAGCAGGGGCCGAACCAGGGCAGACCAGATCCGGAGTCAGCCCGCTGGAACAGGCCTTGGGGCCATGAATCAGTGAGCTGTGGCAGTTACCATACATTTCAACCCACAGACGCCAAAGAGCAAGTTAGAGGGAAAGTGCGGGATTGAGTTCAGAGTGGTCCAGCCACCAGCCCTGGGGGTGGCAGAGGTGGTGCAGATGTGGCGGTGGCAGCAACAGGAAGCTCCTGAGGCTGCCTCCAGAGCTACAGTGTCAGCTGCTTCCTGAGTCCGTGGCTCACACAGTGGGAGGAATCTATCAGCAGATCGGAATGGGAGTGCAAGGAGCACTTTGTGGACACAAAGGCAGATTCTCTTGCTGTGTCCTGCCTGGATCTGAATTTCGGTCCTGGTTGGCAGTTCTTGGGGGAGGGGGGGAGCGCTGCGGGGACAGAGCCTGTGGTGACTGTGGAGTAGAAGTAGCTCTGAAAACAGCAGTGCTTGGACCCTAAAGCTTGGGACAAAGTACTCAGTACTCTACAAGCAGTCATATCCTGACAAAAAGCTCAAGGGTCAAGTAGTTGGCTAGGAAAATGAACAGGCAGCAAAAACAAACTCAGCCCCAGTTGCAGACTCAAACTCAAACTCTAGATTCCTTTTTTGGTGACAAAGAAGATCTAAACATACAGCCAGAAGAAGTCAACAAAGTTAAAGAGCCTACATCAAAAGCCTCCAAGAAAAATATGAATTGGTCTCAGGCCATGGAAGAGCTCAAAAAGGACTTGGAAAAGCAAATAAGAGAAGTAGAGGAAAAATTGGGAAGAGAAATGAGAGTGATGCAAGAAAACCATGAAAAACAAGTCAACGACTTGGTAAAGGAGGCCCAAAAAAATACTGAAGAAAATAACACCTTAAAGACTAGACTAACCCAAATGTCAAAAGAGCTCCAAAAAGCCAATGAGGAAAAGAATGCCTTGAAAGGCAGAATTAACCAAATGGAAAAGGAGGTCCAAAAGACCACTGAAGAAAATACCACCTTAAAAATTAGATTGGAGCAAGTGGAAGCTAGTGACTTTATGAGAAATCAAGATATTATAAAACAGAACCAAAGGAATGAAAACATGGAAGACAATGTGAAATAACTCATTGGAAAAAACACTGACCTGGAGAACAGATCCCGGAGAGAGAATTGTAAAAGTATTGGACTACCTGAAAGCCATGATCAAAAAAAGAGCCTAGACATCATCTTTCAAGAAATTATCAAGGAAAACTGCTCTGATATTCTAGAGCTAGAGGGTAAAATAGAAATGGGAAGAATCCACCAATCCCCTCTTGAAAAAGATCCCAAAAAGAAAACTCCCGGGAGTATTGTTGCCAAATTCCAGAGTTTCCAGGTCAAGGAGAAAATACTGCAAGCAGCCAGAAAGAAACAATTTAATATTGTGGAAACACAATCAGGATAATACAAGATCTAGCAGCTTCTACATTAAGGGATAGAAGGGCTTGGAATATGATATTCTGGAGGTCAAAGGAACTAGGATTAAAACCAAGAATCACCTACCCAGCAAAACTGAGTATAATGCTCCAAGGCAAAATACGGATTTTCAATAAAATAGAGGACTTTCAAGCTTTCTCAATGAAAAGAGCAGAACTGAATAGAAAATTTGACTTCCAAATACAAGAATCAAGAGAAGCATGAAAAGGTAAACAAGAAAGAGAAATCATAAGGGACTTATTAAAGTTGAACTGTTATGTTTACATTCCTACATGGAAAGATTATGTATGTAATTCATGAGACCTTTCTCAGTATTAGGGGAGTTGAAGGGAATATAGACAGAGGGCACAGGGTGAGTTGAATATGAAGGGATGATATCTTAAAAAATGAAATAAATTTAAGGGGTGAGAGAGGAATATATTGAGAGAAGAAAAAAGGGAGAGATAGGATAGGGTAAATTACTTCACATAAAAGTGGCAAGAAAAAGCAGTTCTGTTGGAAGGGAGGAGGGGCCAGGTGAGGTGGAATGAGTGAATCTTACTCTCATCGGATTCAACTTGAGAAGGGAATAACATGCACACTCAATTGGGTATTTTACTCCACAGGAAAGGAAGGAGAAGGGGATTTAAAAAAGAGGGGGATGATAGAAGGGAAGGCAGAAAGGGGGAGGATGTAATCAAAAGCAAACACTTTTGAAAAGGGACAGGGTTAAAGGACAAAATTGAATAAAGTGGGAAGGATAGGATGTAAGGAAATATAGTTAGCCTTTCACAACATGAGCATGGTGGAAGTGTTTTGCCTAACGATACATGTGTGGCATATGTTGAATTGCCTGCTTTCCTAGGGAGGGTGGGTGGGAAGGGAAGAGGGGAGAGAATTTGGAACTCAAAGTTTTAAAAGTTTTAAAAGCAGGTGCTTTAAAAAAAAAAAAAGGCTTTTTGCACACAGCTGGGAAACAAGATATATAGGGAATGGGGCATAGAAATCTATCCTGCCCTACAAGAAAGTAAGGGGAAAGGGGTTGGGGTGGGGGAGTGGGGTGAAAGAAGGGAGGGCTGACTGGGGAATGAGGCAATCAGGATATATGCCATCTTGGAATGGGGGGGAGGGTAGAAATGGGGAGAAAATTTGTAACTCAAAATCTTGTGGAAATCCATGTTGAAAACTAAAATATTAAATAAAAATGATAAATTCAAAAAAAAAGCCACGAATTACATTTAGCCCTTTGCTCTGGAGTTCATATCTCTCCTTTTACTAACTGAGGCCCAAATAGGGGGAAGGACTTGCCAGAGGTCACATAGTATCATTCCAAGTTAGGATTCACTCCCGGGTCCTTTGAGCCCTAGTGTTCTTTTTCACCCGTAAGGAAGAAACAACATAGTTTTCATTCATTGTACCTGCCTTTCAACATTTGTGTACATTCTTAGTGTCTCCCTTTCCAGAACATCATTCTTTACATTTCTGAAATGCCATACACTGGTATTTCAAACTCAATATGACCTTGAGGTCTGGGATATTGTCAGGCATAGATACCACACGAGACTGATTGCAGGAAGTGGTTTGGTAGTCTTGATGCTAGTTGCTCACCCCTAATGCTGAGCCTTGCATATTCTCGTTCAATCTGTTGAAAATCATAATTTTTCAAATGATTTGACTTGTTTAGAGACCTTTAGACTTTATCCTTTCCTCCTTCTGCCCCCTCTGTCCACCCCCCAATATTGGTCTAACTCACTTGCCCCCATCAGCCCAGTTTTTTTTTTTTAGTGCTCAGTTCAGAGGGACCCAGCTGTTCACTGATGAGAGAAAATACTCTAAACCATATGAGTTAAGTAAAACAAACTTAAAAGTAAGAAAGAAATGTGTGTTCTCTGAACTTCCTTTGTTTATATGATTTGTTTATATGTTGTTAAGGTTCTTGTCCAGCTGTCTCCCGACATTTCAGAAATGAATGAAGGCACAAAGGCCTATGACTGGGAACAGATGTGGAGAGAGTTCATTTGGGAACCAAGTGCAGAGAGAGGGTCATGCTGTGCAGCATAGAAGGAAAAACACTTCATTTGCCCACCAACAGATAGTAAATTTTCCCTTTGGGCTGAGTGTGGGAGTGCCAAGAGTAGCCAAATTGACAAGCCTGAAGTTCTAGAAGGGTTGTTGACCTTCCTGGAAGACTTTCAGAAAGAAGCCTGACAAGTGAATCCTAGCTTCTTACAGAGAGACAAGCATCTGTTCCCTTTGGGGAGAACCAGAATATATGGTGATACTGGATGGAGGTACACAGTGTTAGACTGTTACATCTCATTCACCCAAATTTCCTTTTATGTGAAATGAGGAAACACAACTGATGAAGGTAACAAAATGTAGGGTTTATTTGGTAAGAACAGAAAGTGTACTGGCCCCCTCCATGCACAGACCATTCCAGAATATCTGTGACAGTGCAGGCACACTTATTACTGCAACTTTCACGTTGAGGGTTCGGTTCAGGATTTGATGTGAAGACATATCGCATCTCCAGGACCTCTGGCTTTGGGACTTGGACATGCCATTTTCGGATTGAACCTCTCCCCTCCAACCTTAAATGAATTTCTTATCGTGGGGAGAAGGTAGTTCAATAGTGTCTTGGAGGGCAATGGAAATTCTTCCCTCCTGTCTCCTATACTTCACTTGCTGTAATTGAGTTGTTCAAATACACACTGAAATGTGGTGTCAGGTTAAACATTTCACCATTTGGACTGGAAGCCCCCAAACTAAAAGGGAAAATGTAGACTATAGACGATCAGCATTACTATTTTGAAATCACATCTTGAGAAAGTCCAGTCACAGCATCACCACCTGTGAATTATTTCTAAAATTGTCACCAGTTGAGTGAGTCCTTGTTCTGCCATGGCTGATATGAGTATTCACTTTTAATTACCACCCTAAGAGATCGTCTCCTTAGCAACATGCTCTAACTGGGGAAAGCCCGCAAAGCGAAGATTCAGGATTTATTTATGATTCTCTATTTTTTTTAATATTTCTCCTGGTTGATTGAAGTCCTTTTTCCCTAAGTGCTTTGCATTCTGCTCAAGTGTCTGAAGCTTAGGGTCATCTCTAGCAATTGGTTTGAAGATCACATTTTGTGCTAGGTGGGAGGCTTCCACTTTTAGCTACTTAGGGTGAAGCCCTTAGTGGTGAGCCTTAAAAAGGAAAAGGAAATATCTCTGAGAGGTACACTTGACAAAATGACTCAGTTTGTGGTGTTGATCTTTTATTCTTTTGGTTTCTATTGCCTAAAGGATCTTGCGATTTTTTTTTATAATTATTTTTTCAATTAAGCTTATTTATTTCCTGTACCTCAGTGGATGATGTCTCTACTGGCATACAGGGGAGTGGGGAGGCAGGCATTTCTGACCTGGAAATGTGGTTTCTTTGACTCATAACCACATCAATCTGCCCTTCCTCCCCCACTTCCCTTTCAGCATTTCCTTAGGAGGGCTCAGTTTATCACCTTTTAAGCTAAAGATGAATCATCTGGGCCTTTGGGTTAGACTAAGAGCTGGATAATGCTACAATAACAATGCCTTTCATTTATATAATACTCCAAGTGCTTGTCATCTGAAGAGCTCAGTGTTTATAAAGCACTTTCTCTTTAATCCTCACTGGACCCCTGTGAATTAGGTCAATATTATTGTCTAGATTCCAGAAGTGGAAAAGTAAGACCCAATGAGGGTTTAGTGACCTGCTCAGGGTCATGGTGCTTACCAGTCACTTTGTACCACAGTTTCTGCAGCAGGAATACCTCTAAAGCTCTTTTGGGTGGATAAGTATGTTTTCTCATATTATGCCCCAAATGTTAAAGTCTCTTAGCTGTTTTGGCCTGGTCAACTGATAGGAACAGGCTTCAAGAAAGTCCTTTAGTGCTAAGGTTTGATATGATAAATCCAAGTCACAAAACCAAATATTTAAGAGTGGTGCTGCTCTGCTAGTGTGGTAACATTAAGGAAAGTTCTTACATGGGAATGATTTGCTGAAATTCATTAAACCATTAATTTTTTGCCTTCCCTTCCTTTCAGAGAGATGGAAAACCTGATGAGCAGCTCAGCCCTCCCCCCACTGTTTGCAGATGATGATGGCTCTAAGGAGAGTAGCGATATGGCTGCAGCTGGGTAAGTAGCTGCTTTGGGCCCCTCTGCCTCAGCTTCTGATAGATCTTGGAAATGCCTGCCAAGCAGGCCAAGCTCCCTGGCACCAGGATGGACGTTTCGTGTGCTCGTGTTCTGCAATACTGTTGAGATCCGTTATAAACTTCTCTTTAATCTGTATCTTGCTATGGTTTACAAAACACAACCTCCCAGAAAGAGATATATAAAAGTTGGTATTGGGGCAGCTAGGTGGCACAGTGAGTAGAGCACCGGCTCTGGAGTCAGGAGGACCTGAGTTCAAATTCGGCCTCAGCTGTGTGACCTTGGGCAAGTCACTTAACCTCAGTTGCCCTGCCTTCCCCCCTCCAAAAAAAGAATAAATAAATAAAAGCTGGTATTCTAGTTGCTGCTTTTTTCTTTTTGTTTTTAGCATGCACGTGCAGTACCCACTTAAGAAATATCTGTCAAAGGAATAATGCCCATTAAAGAAATAACTACCTTAGCATTAGTCCTGAAAAAGAAATGGACTATAATGCCCATATTCTCACAGATTATAAAACAAACTTTGCCCCCCTAGGTATGTAGTTATAAAAGACTATCTGCCCAAGTTACAAATCTGTAACCTTCTTACAAAAAAACTCAATAGCTTTAGCAGACTTCTGTAGTCTCAGTTTCCCTGCTTTAGGAATTTCTGACAAAATATGTATGATTTAGAGGAATTTATATAGTAAAGAATTAACATTAGGTGAGCTGTTGCTTTCATTGAAAATTTGTATTTTGCTTGTCGAGGGAGTGTTGTTAGGGTGTAGTGGATAGGTGGATTTGGAGCCAGGAGAATTCAGGTCCTGGCTCTGACATGTTCTGGGTATGTGGCCCTTAAAAAGTCAGTTAAAATCTCTCAGGGCCCTAGGGAACTTTCTAAGACTCTGTATTGTATAAAAAGTGCTGACCTGCATTGGTAAAGGTAGTTTTCTCATCTGGGAGTTCTCTCTACCAGTGAAATCACAGGTCTGATCCTATTCTTAGGTAATCGCTATCCCCCAGAATAATGTATTTGCCAAAGAGTAAATGTATTTATTAACAGATTTGAGATGGTCCAGAATCCCCAAATAAAATTATTGTGACTTCCTTAGCATTGGGACGATGACCACATTCCAACTGCTGTAGTAGAGATGAAGCTTAGAAGTCATTGTCTCCCTCCCCTTGTGACCCCCCCCCCACTCCACCCCACCAGAAACATACAGCAGAACTCCCATCCTTTGTCCTGGACACTCAGTTTTTCTTAATGTTGCCTGAGATCATGTTAGCTTTTGGTCAGCTATGATGTGCTTTAGACTCTTAGTGAGCCATTGGTTCAGTTTTAAAACACCACCATTATCAGCACTAAAAAATAAGCCTTTTCCCAGGAACTGTGTAACCATCACCCTCCCTTCATCCCTCCCTCCCTGTTGGTATTGGAAATGTCAGAGGAGGGTGCTGGCTGCCACCTGTAAGGCAGCGGGAAAGGCATACCGCACCCCCACCCCCACTGCTTTGGCAGCAGAATAGAGTAGACAAATGAGGATAATTCTGGTCATAAATGATTAGGGTCTTGCCATTGAAATAAAACTAGAAATCAGGTTAGCTTGAGAAGTTTCCTAAGAGAGTGTTTTCCTGAATCTCCTTAGCCCTTTCCCTCCCTCTGCAGCTACTACTTTCACTGTGTCTCTGTTCTGGAGCAGTGTCTTTCCTATGAGTGACACATGCAAAGCTTGGATTTTAAGTTAAGCCAAGTAGTTTAGAGGCCTCTGTCACATGAGAAAAGCCATAGCATTAAGAGAAGAATTCACCCTGGGGACTCCTTTGAAGTAGAAGGGTTTTGGGGCAAAGTCTGTTTTTCTCAGTTGACAGGCTTCTTGAAAATCCTTCTTCAAATTTTGACCTGTCTTCATTGAGAGGGAAACAGTATTTTTGACTGCCTTCCTCACCCTGTATGAAAGGCATCAATTGGCCAAATCATTTGTCCACTTAGTTATCAGGTAACCATAAAGGCTTGGCGATGTGTTTTGACTGGTGGTGCATGATTTTATTGTATGCACATGCCTCCAGGAAATCAGTCCTTGTTTCTTCTGATGGCTAAAGTTTTGTGCATGTTCCTCCCCCTTAGGTTAGCCCATCCAGAGGTGACATACGCCAGTGGAGCCACTCCATCCACAAACACAGCAGATTTTGTGGAAGATCTCTCCCAGGTCCAGCTGCTCCAGAATGAATCGTCAAATACAGTAGAAAATAGTGAGCAACGGCATGAGGATGAGGTGAGCCAACATAACGGGGCCAGAGTTTCCCCCTCCCATGGCTCTCTCAAGAGTTAATAAACAAGGGACACATACCAGGGCCATTGGAGCTCTCTGGGCAGATTCTCCAGCTCAGCTCTAGTCCGTCTCAAGGACAGCTTTCCCACCTCACACTCCCTCTTCCACTGCCCTTATACAGGCTTTAGTTTCTTCCTGCCTGGACTGTTACTTTGGTCTTCTTGCCATTTTCCTCTTCCTGCCAGAAGAGTCCCCTGCATCATTCTAGCCATGGCATCCCTTTAGCTCACAGTTCTGCACTGGCCCCTGGCTGGCCTTTCCACTTCTTGTCCTCGAATTCAGAGCTTCTGCAGCTTCATCTCAGTTTTACTGTAGCACATGTGCTCTGTATTCCAGCCAGACTTAGATATTCTGTTCCCCCCAGAATACCCAGCTTCTAACAGACAGAGGTTTATTGAATTCTTGCCTATCTTATTGAAGCCTGTCTAAATCACTACCCCCTTATGCAGAGCTTTTCTTGATGCCTCTTGATGCTAATGACTTTTTATTCAGGCCTTGCATAACACTTTGTTTTAACCCTCTGCAGGTGTCATATGTTATGGTTATCTCTATATGTATCTTCTCTCCTACTATATGGTAAGGCCCATGAAGGAAGAGTCAGTCCGTGACTTATTCTCTTCTGGTGTCTTAATCAGTGAATCAGTCAGCTTCTAAGTGTTTAATTTTCCATATGGTCATTTACCCTCTAAAATAGAAATGGGGTGTATGGGGTGTTCAGGAGGACTAGCAGCTCGGGTGTTAATTTGCCAAATCCTTTTCAGGACTGCTTATCCACCTTTGGCATTTGCCTCTTACCCAACTCTCCCTGTGGCTCCAAGAAGCCGTAGCATGTGCAGCTGCCACACCCATCTAAAGCCATGTCAGCACGCAGCCTAAACTAGGTTGAGGGAAACTGACAGGCCTCAAACCTGTTGTTGAGTTGGGGGGATGTCTACCTCAAGCAAGTGAAGACGTCCTGGGGTCAAATGGGCGGGTGAAGGCGGCTGAAGCAGGTGCTATGGAACACTCCGAGCTGGGTCAGACCTAAATGATGCCAAGGTCATCCACTGCATCCCAGGCCATTGCCAGGCATCTTGACTTCTATCTTACAATTTCTAGAAGAGAGAATGAGGCTGATGACTTTGTGCAACTCTCACTTAAATCCAGTTCATGCACAAGTCAAGTAATGTCATTGGTCCTTTTCAAAAATGAAGGATAAAACATATGTGTTATTTGATTGGCATGAAGGCAAGCCACTTATTCCCAAAGAAGTATATAATACTGTTGCCATTGTTTGGCCGCTCTTCCTTTATTTTCTGATCAGCTCTATAGTTTTATACCTTTAAAAGCCTCAAAAGAATAACTGACGATATTGGCTTTTGCTCATCATTTTGGCACCTCATGAGGTTATAGTAAATGTTTCTCCTTGTTAAGGCAGGCCAGGGCATGCCCTTGCTGGCACTACAGTGATGCAGTTCATTCTGCCCACTCATAGGCAAGGTGTGCCTTGGCTGCAGTAACTTCACATCTCTGCTCTTTGCATTTGTGCCTGTGATTAAGGATCTGTGAGTCTGTAGCATGTTGTTAACTCCAGAATCTTTTTCCCTACACGGGGAGTGTGTAAGATGAGCAGAATCACAATCACAGGCCTTGGTGTGCCTTCTGTTCTATAGCAAAGGCCAGACAGGAGGGATCAAGAAAGAAGCTGGGAGTCTCACGGCCAAGGGCTGAACCCTGGTTTGTCACTTACTCCTGGCTTGTTTGGCCTGGAGCAAGTTACTTACTCTCTCTGGCCCCAGTTTATTCATCATTAAGAGAAGCCATTTCCAGTGGGTGACCTTCAAGGTCACCTCATCTGCTTCTGGGATCCAGGGATCATTACTGGATTCTCTGTGTTTGTCAGACCTCTTAGGACAAATCAATAATCTCCTGAAATATATCTAAAACTCAACGTAAGTATACTTAAGAAAATGTTAAAAGAACAAACCATTGACCTCTAGAACTCTTTGCTTTGGCTGTCCTTGTACTTAGTGAAATTCAGCTAAAGATTAGATGTTCAGGTATATAATTAAAATCTATGATACTAGGGGCCTAGAAGAATGCTGCTGTTACGGCCGATTATATGGAGAGTAAACTTATCTCTAAAGAGGTTTAGGAAAAAATCACCTCTCTAGTTTAGATAGTTGCCGTATCTGTCTACTTCTAATTTCCCTTCCTCCTCTGAATTCAGTAGCCTCTCCTACCTTGTGCATTCTAATGGCTCATGGGGCTATTCTGGGCAGCGGCTTGGGTTCCTGTGGCAAATCACCCTATGTATATTCTGAATTACAGAAATTTAGGTCAGAGGCCTAAACTTGAAGGATCATGGCATTCAGCACCACAATACTGGTTTCAGTGAATAGGGATTGACACTCAAATAACCCTCAAAAGTGAGACTGGTTTGCAGGGTGATACCTACAAAGCCCTGTGATGGAAAAGATTCTGAAAAGCCTGCATCCTCTGTACCTGTGACAGATGTGGAGAGTTGTAAATATCTAGGGTTTTGTTTTGACAGAAAAAATAGCCTGTGTTCTTTGAATCAAAGTTCATATCCTCTCCCTTTTTTATTTTTTAGCAAAGAAATAAAAGAGGAGGTTGGTCCAAAGGAAGAAAGAGGAAGAAGCCACTTCGTGACAGCAATGCTCCCAAATCCCCCCTCACAGGCTATGTGCGGTTCATGAATGAACGTCGAGAACAACTCCGAGCAAAGCGGCCCGAGGTCCCCTTTCCAGAAATCACGAGGATGCTGGGTAATGAATGGAGTAAACTGCCTCCTGAGGAGAAGCAGGTTAGCAATTCAAATTCCTGATGCTTCCCTTGGTTTTGATTATTACTTAAAGAGAAGTAACTCTTTGTCTTTTAAGAGGGAGGCTACAGGCTGGTTTCTGCTGCTGTGACGGGTCTCGGGGACCCATCCGATCCCTGCTGTGCATGTTCACTATGCCTTTGGGGCAAGCACTAACCCCGCTCCCAGAATGCTGAGTACCTCACACTGGTGTCTCTGCCTTGCCGAGGCCAATCCAAGTCAGTTGTCTGTCTGGAGTGAGGTTAAGGGAGGAGTAAAGAAACATAGCAGTGGCACAGGATTGGAAGGATGCTTTTGGGGAGACAGGATTATTGGAGGAAAGTTCCCAAAAATAGGTCTGTAAGGCCTTTTCTTTAAACCAGCTTGGGAAACAGTTTTGAAGCTGCAAACACACTTTGAGTTTTTCTTCTTAGTTGCATTACTGAGTTCAGATGGAACAGATGCCATGGAAGCTAAAATGCCATTTTTCACCAATAGCAGCAGTTTTTGGAATTGTGAAATGGATTCAAAGGTGTTACATGTTGCCTGCTTTATTTGCTGTAGCAGATAGAAGTGGGGAATTGTCTCATAACTGGTCTTTCGGGTTTGCACAGGATTGATCGAGAATGGCTGTTATTTCACGGGGTTTTAGACATGGAAGGGATTTTAGTTCATCTCCCATTTTACAGATGAGGAGCCTGAGGCCTAGGGAGGTAAAGGTGATGTTCCCAAGGTTACGAGTAGAAAGCAGAGCTGAGATGGGCACCAGGGGCCTCCAGCTCAACATCATTCTTTCCACAATACCTCAGAAATTGCCTCAGAAATAACTGCAGTTTGTTGGATGAAAGGAAGAAGGCAGTTGACCCAAATGATGCAGTAAATCAGTAGTCTTTGTGTAAATAATTAATAGGACAAAGGCAAAAAATGTGTAAATGGAGACAGAATCAAGTGGTTTATTTAGGCGTCCTAAGAGTGAGATCATCTTTTGTTTCACTGCTTCTTCTATATTCATTGCTCCACTTCTGTGGTCCTTAGAAAACCAAATGGCATGAGGTCATCCTCTCAGAATGAATTGATGATACATAAACAAAACAATTTTCTATTTGTCCCCCAGTGAGCAGCCAGGTGTCACCTTTACGTCATTCATGCCCCATGTGGACCTCAGCCTGCCAGACCTAAAGAAACTATACACGCATTAGGTTCTTAATTTTGTATGAAACTTTTCCTGAATCCATGCAGTTAAGACTGAAAGTAGCCTGAAAGCCAGAGCCCCTGTCTGTTTATACGAACATCTAGAGGCTAGTTTACTGCAGCTCTGCTCTCAATATTCCAAGTTCTCTTTTTCCTTTACTGCCTAGCCATGCCTCTTGTGCATGGGTATTTTTCATGACCAAGCCGCCTCAGAAATAAATGAATTTTCCCTTTGTAGCGTTACCTGGACGAAGCAGACCGAGACAAGGAGCGTTACATGAAGGAGCTGGAGCAGTATCAGAAGACGGAGGCCTACAAAGTCTTTAGTAGGAAAGCTCAGGACCGGCAGAAGGGCAAATCTCACAGGCAGGGTGCGGAGGCCTTGTCCGTTCTTGTCGTTTGTGTGTGTCCTGGCTGGGCCCAGAGACTTCAGGCTGCGCCACCACCACTACCCCACCCACCGCACCCCACCCCAGACAATTTAACTGTTTGGAGGCCATCTCCCTGCTCTGCCTCCCACGTGTTTATCTTAAATGTAGTGGAAGGAAGCTGCTGACTATTTTTTTGGCCCTAGGGAAACCCCTGTCCTTCCTCCATCCTCTCCAGTTCTCAAATACTCAAGCCCCTCTGACCCCCCACTGCCAGGCCAGCAGACCTACATTATGGGTAGGGCCAGGGGAGAATATGCAGGCATGTAGCCTCAACCTCCAAGTTCTTGGGTTTGGTCACTAGCTCTTAACATCACAGAGACCCAGCCTCCCCATCCGTAAGTCAAGATCACCTGTCCCCAGACTTGTCTGTAAAGGGTGTTGACTATATCAGTATCACTTACTACTGTAATTGGTGTGATACTTATCTCCATGTTTTTCCATTCCCTTCCCTCAGAAGGGTCTTCTCAGGGGTATTTGCTCTTCCTCTTGTCATTTCCCTGCCGTGCCTAGTGGCTGCCCGACCTGTAGGCCATGCTTCCCTGGTGGTGGTGGGCTGACTAATCCAGACCAAAGGAGTGACCTGTGGGATTTGTGAGGGCGCACATGGGACTTGTCCCCTGGCATAGTTTTGCATTTGGATTTTCTACTTCAACTGAATGTTCTCTTATTTTCAGAAGGAGCTCGGCAGGCTGCTCATGATCATGAGGTAAATAGGTCTCTGTCTGTCAAACATTTTGCCACAATTGTGTCTTTGGAGCATGGTAAGGGTTTTTCCCCTAAGATAAATTCATTCAAAAAACATGCACTAAGGGCCTGTTGTGTCCAAAGTACTGTGCAGATGCCTAGGGGCTTGTAGGGAAATAAGATACAAATGCAGATGACTCCAAGACATGGCATTCTGTGGGGCTCAGCAGAGACTTGTGAGGACAAGTGTTCCCAGGGCCCAACTTATTCCTGTGGGGGGAAAACAGTGATTTGGGGCTTAAAGGTAGGTAAAAATAGAGTAGGTGAGAGGGGGAGGGAGGGGAGACAAATGAAAGGCTCATTCATACCCTACATCTTGACTTGGATGGGTTGAGCTAATTACGGCTCCTGTCTGGTCCTTCACGAGACAGAAAACTACAGCCACGTTCCTTCATCTTGCCTACAAGGGGATCAGTCCCTCATTCAAAAGTGACAGAGAGAGTGGGAAACTATTAGAGGCTGCTGGCATGTCCCCTCCATGCTAGAAGCTCCTTGCCTTCATTTTTCATCATTTGCTACTTGAAGCTAATGCTTATAAAGGTCTTTTAGATGGTAAAACAGAAGAAAACATCCAGTCTCTAATTAAAAAAAAATGTTGGGGACTCCTAGATTAGAGTATATGAATAAGAAACATAAAAGATTGAGTATGGGGAAAAATCCTTGAGGAATTAGAATTAGAAGGAATTAGAAGGAAATTTTGAGAAATCACAAAATAAATGAATGGAAACAGCTGGAAGGAACTTAGAGCTCATCTAGCCTGATGGTTCCCAACATTTTTGAGTCTGAGGATTCATTTTTTAAAGTAAAAACATTGGGAGGACCCCTGGCAGTCACATTATGACCCTTTACTCATGGCTTTATTACCTACATGTGGGGAACCTGTGATAGTCTTGGTGGGACTCCAGCCTGTGTGCATCAGCCCTCTCACGTTTGTCTGCCATCCTGCAATATTTGGAATCATTTTGCCCCTTCTGAGATCGAGTTCTAGAGCTTCTGAAGTGAGCGATTACTGTCCTTAGCCGTTATATTGGCACAGTGTTTGCATATGTGCTAGCTTCTGCAGATGTTTTACCATGTCATTAAGCTTGCTGGTGTTAGCTGTGTTTTGTGTAAGGCCTTTCTGGGGCAGACAACCCAAGAGAAATGGGGCATGTCTCCTCAGTTGAATAAATAATATCCGACTACTTAATTCATTGGCTTAATTCCATTCAGTAAACGTTTATTAAATGTCTCCTTTATGCAACATGTCAGGGTGCTATGATGGATAGAGGTGTTGGGGTAGAGTGAGAAGAACTCGAGTTCAAATCCTGCCTCTGACCCTTACTAGTTGTGTGACCCCAGGCACCTTAGTTAACCTCTGTCTTCACCTCAGTCAACTTCCCAGGATTTATCTACCAAGTTACAGCTAAATTTTGATCTGTGTTAGTGATGGGAATTTCCTCATATTGGTGAACTCACAATTAAGCAGTCACACATGGAAGGAAGGCATTGTGCTAAGTAAGCCTGTGGGGTGGCACAGACAAATGAGCTAATACTATTCCTACTCTCAGAATTTATTCATTAACAAGTAGAGGAGAGGTGAGGGTGCCTCAAATAATTCTAACACAAGTTAAATTACAAATGGATAGGAGTAGCACAAAGCTCTAAGAGATACTTATTTCCTTCCTTCCTGTAAAGAGATGTAAGTTGGGATACATTACCTCATGTGTAGAAGGGAAGCTTTGTGGAGTGGGGCCTGAGGTAGAGTGGGGAACAGGTACAGGAAAGAGAGTGTGGGGGCCAGTAGGAACAAAGACAGAGGATAAGGAACAGGATTAAAGGTTGGCTGCAGCCCAACGAAAAGGGGATGGTCAGTTAGTGACAGCATTTTTAAGGTGGAGAAATTGGGGCAAAAAGTTAAACATTTAACTTTTTTAACCCCACCAGAACAATGTGGCTTAGCGGATAAAGAGCTGGCCTGATAAGTCTGCCTCTTTCACATCTCCCCTCTGTGCCCCCTTCTTTTCTGACACTGCCTTCACCTTGGTGAACAAATGCCTTCATCACTTCACACTTGCGTGGCTTCCTTGCCTCATCTCAGTCCACTGCACTCAGCTATCAGAGGTCTGTTCAGGACACTCCAGTGGCTCCCTGTCCCCTCCAGAATCAAGAGAAAAAAAATCTTCTCTGGCTTTTAAAGCTTTGTATCACCTGGCCCATTCCTAACCTTTTAGCTTTCTTATGCTTTATTGCCTTCCATGTACTCTACAATCCAGTGACGCTGACCTGCTGACTGTTCCTTCATGAAAAGCTCTCTCCCAGTCCAATGTCTTTTCATTACCTGTCTCTCATGCCTCCAATGCTCTCCCTCCTCATAACTACCTCCTGGGAGGTCTCCCCCTGCCTTCCGGTCTCTGCTAACACCCTGCATTCTGAAAGCAGCCTTCCCCAGTCCTCCTTCATGTTAGTGCCTCCCCTCGGAGACCGTCTCCAGTTTAGCCTGTCTGTGTTGTTTGCACACATTTGTGTGTTGTCTGCCCCACGAGGTGGAGCTCCTTGAGAGCAGGGACTGTGTTTTGCCTTTCTTCACGTGCCTGGTGCTTAGCACAGTAGTAGGTACTTAATAATACTATTGGTGTGACTCAAAATCAAGAAGACGTGAGCAAGTGTCTTCATCTCAGTGTTCTGGACAACTCCCTGAGACATCTATAGAGAAGGTGCCAGCCTGCGTCAGTAGAGGAGCTTTCTCCACCAGGGAGTTCCCTATACCAATAAAATCACAGGTTCCATCTCTTCTCTTTGAATCCAGAGACAATCTTGAGTCTTTCACACATCTAGTCCTTTGGAATATTTGCGAGTTAGCCTGAATGAGTTGTGAGGGCTCTTCCAACTGCAAGATTCCCTGACTCCCAGCCTTGTACTTTTTTTGGCTATTTGAAGTCTCTGCAGAAGCGGAGCACAGGTTTTTTATATGGGAAAATATGTGTGTGCACAAGTTTGACTTGAAATAGTAGTGTGTGTTTGGCCAGTATGAATTTGCTGATGTAATTACTGTTTCAGGTTGTTTTTTTTTAAGTGAAGGTAAACTGTTCTTAAGAGCAGTGGTTTACTTATCATAAAGTTGTATTTCTCAAACCCAGTTCTGTATCATTGACCTTTAAAAGAAAATACGGAAAAATTATTCAAATTCCCAAGTCTGTTCTTAATAAAAAAGAAAATTCCTCTATGTGTATTATGAGGATTTTAACGTCTAGTAGCTATTACCACTTTATTCATCCTATGAATTCCACATAAATACAATTATATATGGCACTCTAGCATTCTAATACTACATGATGAACTGCTATGAATTTTATTTTTACTTGGACACTTTCTGTGTCCCATATTTTAAACCTAAATTTAATAATGCTGGCAACCTTTAGTGTTAACAGAGAATAATTTTGTAATTGCTTATTTCTCTCTACTTTTTTGGTCTTTTTACATACTTAACTATCAATTTTTTCTCTGTTAAACTTCCCTGCTTGTTCTTTGCTTTCCTGGAAATTTCAGCATCAAAAATACTTAAGTCTCTGTATAGGTTTTGTCCTAATCACGGCCTCTCCAGAGAAGCTGTGCAGGAACCAGAAATTCTTGGTGAACCTCCATCGCCAGCCACATGGTCTGTTTTGATGGTCACTCTTAGCACCAGGCCTAAAACAGTTGGAATGCTGAGAGTTTGATTGTGTCATAGACGCTCAGAGTTGGAAGGGCAGAGATCTAGTCTAATCCATACATGAACTCCTGTCCCTCTACAGAATTTCCAATCAGTAATTAGTCAATCTGGCTTCTCTTGAAGTCCACTTGTAATCTTCTAAGACAGCCCTAATATTTAGGAATTTTTTTTCTTATATTGAGCTAGTATCTTACCCTTCTGTGTGACTTGTGGTTGCTGCTAGTTTTGACCCCCTGAGCCAGGCAGAAGGTGTCTGATCTTTCTATCTGATAATCCTTCAAATTCTGGAAGTCAGCTATCATATCTCCCAACATCCCTAGCCTCTTAATGAATCTCCATATGGCAGGTTCTTCAGGCCCTGTACCATTCTGGTATTCTTCTGCATACTTATCAACTTGTCATTGGCCTTCCTAAAATGTGGCTCCTCAAACTGAATCCATAACCTCCATGGCAGAGTACAGCAGGACTAACACTTCTCTCATTTGGGCACGTTGCTTCTCTTTAATAGTTGACATGATTCAAACAATCTAGTGAGCTAAAGTATATCTAGATCCCTGAGAGGTACACTAGTGAGTTTACCTAATAACAAGTCCCTTCTGTGGTGGGACAGGGCAGTTCAGAAGAGGAAGCTAGACTCTCACTCTTGAGTTCTTGAAAAGCCATCACTGAGATGCAAACCAGAGAGCCGAAGAGCTGTGTAGCAAAGCCAAAGAAACCTTTACCCGAGGGCCATGCTGCCGAGTGGTGAGCTGCATGCTCCAGTCTGACCAAAGCTGTCTTTAAAGCATGCCTTGTGGAAGTCTGGCCCTGGTACTCAGGCACAGCGAGCCATGCAGCTCCCAAAGACCTTTGTTCTGCCCTCCTCCCACGTGATCCAGGTTGAAAACCTAAAGCCTGAGATGTTCTGGCTGCTCTCAGATTAAATGCCAGCTTGGAAGACCCAGGAGTGCTATAGGGTTACTCCCTGAAAGTGTCATCTCATGTGAAGACCAAGATAGAAACAATAATTTTATTTCTCCTTTAATTTATGAGAAATGACAAAATGACACTCAGCCTGAACAAATTAGGCCTTTTCAATGAAGAGGTAATCAGATCCGTATGATTTTAATCCCTGGAGCAATCCTTGGAGCAGCTTAAGTACATCCAGGCCCCCAAGAGGATCCTCTCCATGCTGGATAATGTACTCACTAATGGAAGAGTGCTGATGGCTTTCATTACCGCTCTTCCGTTAAGTAGAATTTCTCCGTTGCCTTTTAGAGACTGAACAGTTTCACTTAATTGCTTTAATGTTTCTTATTTTGTACTTCAAGAATCCGGACCAAGGGACGGTGTGAATTGCATCTGCATCATATACTGTCCCCTGCTCTTAGATAGTTGTCAGCCCAAACCAGGCTCTGTCAGTGAGGAGAGCCAAGTGCCTCACTACCTTAATGTGAGGAGCAACATCTAGGCAAAGGGAAGCAGGCCTGCCTTCCCTCTAAGGATTGGGCGGTTGCCACTGAGGCCCCTAGGTGCCTTCATGAAACACTCACCTACCACTATATGAAGGAGTAAAGAGAGGACCTGACTAAGGCCTAAGTCTATGAGGATCAAGGTGGGACATTAACATGGGAGGTGCATGCACAGAATGGAGAAATGAATGTGACTGAGACCAGACTATAAAGTGATGAGGTTCTTTTTCCTATCTGACATATGGCCTCCTTCTTGGTTCTTTAGAGTGCCGTCTGATTCATATTTTAGGAGCTGTGTACTTTGAGAGTTTTTCTGTAGTGACTCAGAGTTTGGGCAGCAAAGGAAGGCAAGGGATGGTGGGGAGCCACTGGCACGTGGCCTCAGAGCTCCTCAGTGTCACTCTCTCCACCTTCACTAATGCTTCAGTTGAAGGTTTTTAGTAACTGGCCTGAGTTTCAGCATGCTTTGTGTGTTACGATGGCTTCTTGGTGGTACGACTTTGCTTTATTTTTAACCAATTTTAGGAACAGTGACTTTCTCTTCCCACCCCCATGTAAAAGGGAGGGGGGGGTGGTCTCAGGATCAAAGTTAAATATAATAAATGCTCATTGATAGTTGGCCTAGGGAAACAGGACTGATTGTTCAGTCCCATGTAGCCAGTTATGTCTGTGGGCATGCTACCAAAGGGCAGACCGTCTACCCTGACCAGCCCCTGAGAAGCGGGCCTTGGTTGCCTGACACTCTCAAGCTATGATGCCCTCCCTTGCAGGCTCCTCTCTACGCAGTATTTCTACCAGACATCAAATCACACTTGGTGCTGCAGTATACAACCCTGTCGAGGTAGCAAGAGTGCTTCAAACGTTTTTATAAGGATGACCACATGGTGCTGGATGCTGCGGAAGCTTCAGAGATAGTCTCTTTCAGCACCATTCTCTTCTGCAAGCAGTCTGTTGACTCCTTTTGGGGGTGGGCATCAAAAAACAAGGTTTTCGAAGGAGATTGGTTTTTCTCTTCATAAATGTGTATTCTTAATGATTCCCACGTAAAATTCATTGCCTAAATCTCCACTGGAAGCCTCCCTAAACTACTTGCTTTAAACTTGCTCTCTAAGAAGCATTATAAAAAACATTGCAGGGACCCTTGATGAGTCCATGTTTTGTCTTCAGTAGTTCATTAGGTCTCCGTCTTTGTTACTTCCTCATCTTTGGCTTTCTTGCGTTTAAAGATAATTTTAAAATGTCTCTTTACCTTTCACCTCTTCAGGTTCTCATCAGTCTCAGTCAGTCCCCCAGCTTTAACCTCTTCTCCGTTTCAGATGGCTCCCAAACCTCCCTTTCAAGCTGCATCTACATCTTCTCTCCCCTTGATCTCCCCTGTAGCCCCTTAGACTCACCTGGCATAGAGCCTAGCTGATTCTGTTTCTTCTAATCCTTCTCTTTTGACTTAACTGTTTCTGTCCATTCATTGTCTTCTCCACATAATCAGGTCAGCCCAAACTGAACCACCTTCTGCCTCTCGACCATGCCTTGTGCTTTCCTACCTTCAGGCCTTTCTTTAATCCTGCCATTCTTAGTGCCTGTAATGTCCTCCCTTCCTCTCCCCCACCCTGGTAAATCCGTGCTCATTCTCCAAAGTCCTACTCAGAATGCCTCATCCAGGAACTGATCTCCACATCTTCAGTGGTCTTCCTTCACTAACTGCCCTTTTGGGAGGAACCTCTCTAATGTCCAAAATCATGAAAAATCTTAAAGTATAGCTCTCTCTCTTAGTGTTTTGGTTCCCCTACTGGATTCCAAGCTCCTTAAGAATATGGACGATGTGTCATATCCTTCTATCTCTTCCCTCATGAGCACAGTGCCCTGCACACAGTAAGCCCACAAGGAATTGAATTAACTAAAATTGAAATGTATTTAGTTCTTCCAAGGAGGTTGGAAGGAAAGCTAAAAGTGCCCAAATTTGGGGGGCGGGGGTGAACGTCTTCAGGGGATCACATCCTTAGAAGTCAGTGGTTCTCTGTGAAGTACCATGGTTTGTAGCACAATAGGCAGATGTTACTTAATGTGCCTGTCTGCTTTGTAGAACTCAAGTAGACATTCACGGAGAGAATGTTTTTACACAACCATCAAAAGCAGCTGAAAAGTCATGTTTAATTTCCCTTTCTCCATCCCTTCCCTTCCCAATATCCCCTCTTTCAGAACTATTTCATTATTGAAGCTTAGAAAGGCTTCTAAATTCTCACCTCTTTCCTTTATTAGGGAAATACATATTCAGATTTTAAGGCTTATTATTATCTGGTTGAACACCTGAGAGGACTGAATATTTAAACTATCCAAGCCATCATGTAAGTCCAATTCAGGTTTAAAAAAAAATCTGAATATCCTTCTGTTATTGAGATCACAATTTGTTAGACTCACTTTCCTCTTGACATGTCTCCAAGGCCCCGGCTCTCCAGATGATCCCTCTTCCTGCTCTGGTTTCTTTAGGGAAGATGTTGTACACCCAGGATCATTTTGTTGGCAAGCCTTTTTGTTTTACTTAGCTGTTGCTAAGAATTACCTGAATTTAATTCCTTCTCCATCTCTGATCCACAGAAGGAAGTAGATGTGAAAGAAAGGTCTGTCTTTGATATACCTATATTCACAGAAGAATTCCTCAACCACAGTAAAGGTAATTGCTTCAGCTTCCCGGGTTTGATTCCTCAGTCTGTGGATAGCAGTCCCGAGTAAAGCGGAGGACTTTGTATGCTCTCATGGGGCCTAGAAAGCAGGGCTAGTAAGGTCTCACTTCTCACCCTGGGAAACCACACAGCTTCTTCTCTGTCCCCCAACCTTTCACATTCAAGGCGGCATAAGAAAGCGGGGTTTGAATCTGAGTCAAAGTGAATAACAAAACGAGTGCCCTAAGTTTTTGAGGGGAAGTATAGCAGTAGTTTTGTTCTGCTGCACACTAATTCCCATTTCAGGAATCCACATAAGTAGGATGGCCCAGACTTATTTTGTAGCCAGAATCATTATCTAAACTTGAGCTTAAAAACAATCAGGATACTGTTTATTCCAGAACTGTGGCTTGGGAGGCCTCTGAGCAGTTACTCCTGGCAATGGAGCAGTGGGGCTTGCTTGGTGGGGGAGGAAGCTTTGTGTGATACAATGTTGGGAGAGTGGGGAAGCCACCCTAGTTCCTGAAGTGAATAACTACTCATTCCCTCCTGCCCAGACACCTGCTTTGCTATATTTGATGGCCCTGAGGGTAGAGGAGTATTGAACCCTGGTGGTCACCATATTGAGAACACCACATTTCTAAGTTAAATTTTATTTTTATGTAATCATTTCTTTAGTTGAAGTCAAGTTACTTCTTCCAGTTTTGTTGTACAGTTTCTTTACCTTTCAAATATAAGCTTATATATAAAAATGTAAATATAAGGGAGACATTAAAGATAGCTGATAACAATTCCTATGTAAATAAAGTTGTAAGCAGAGTAAAAAAGGAACGGGGATAATGAAATAACGTCAAGTTAAACGTATCTTAATTCAAATCAGTTTTGCAGAAGCTTGTGAAAGTCATACCTGATTTCTCAAGATAACACATCCTGTCCTCTTTTTCTGGGATTGCGGATTGGGTGTCTTCAGCCCGAGAAGCGGAGCTGCGACAGCTGCGTAAATCCAACATGGAGTTTGAAGAGAGGAATGCAGCCCTCCAGAAGCATGTGGAGAGCATGCGCACGGCTGTGGAGAAGCTGGAGGTGGACGTGCTCCAGGAGCGGAGCAGAAACACGGTCCTGCAGCAGCACTTGGAGACCTTGCGGCAGGCCCTGACCAGCAGCTTCGCGGGGGTGCCGCTACCTGGTGAGAACTTATCACCAACTAAGCCACTGCTGGAACTCACTGGGAATCGTGGTGGTGGTCATTGTGGGGTTCTTTGTAGAGATCTGCTGAGAAGAAAGTGAGCAAATGAAAGAAGAGAGGACTGAAAAAATTATCTAAAAAGAAATCTGAAACTCAGGCCTTAGTGTAATTATGGCTAGTGTACCTCCATTATGACTTCAGTAATTCTATCCCTATTTCTGAACTTGGGGATCTACAAAGCATTCTAGATTGGAGCATATAAATCCCAAATGGGTAATTTCTCTGCATTATTTTGGTTTAGAGGTGATTGTTTATTCCTCAGACACTTTCCTGTTTTCTTCGCTGTGTAAGTGATCCCAGTAAAAGGCTGGGGGTGCTGCTGACCTGTGCTGCTCCTCAGCTGCCTTCTCTGACTTGGCCTTGGGGCTAATCATCTTTGTGATGCAGGCCATGTCAGGGCTCCTTACTGTTGTTGCCTTTACCTGAAATTTATGGTTAATTGGGGAGCCGCATTTTTTCCCATCTTTTTCTTGTCTTCTCCCAACTTCAGGAAGTGGAGAGACCCCCACAGTGGATACCATTGACTCGTACATGAACAGGCTGCACAGTATTATCCTAGCTAATCCCCAGGACAATGAAAACTTCATAGCCACAGTTCGAGAGGTTGTGAACAGGCTTGATCGCTAGTGACTGGTAAGTGTTCTTTTGTGGTGTCAGCCTCATATTCCCAAATGGAACTGTGTTTGTAGGAGAAATTGAAGCCCCCTAAGCAGATTAGCTCCAAGTAGAGTAAGCAGCTCATTAGAGGAAGGGAAAAAGCTTCTTTGCCTTTTTTGAACAATGTCTAGTGACTAGTGTTGGGGGGAAATAAGTTTATTACCAGATAGAATGCAGCCATCCCTCTGAACGTTTTTGGTGTTGTTAGCGTATGAGCCTTATTCTTAAAATGGAACTTCAGCCCAGCTTAAGAGAGAGAACTCTGGACTTGGGGGTCAGGAAGACCTGAGTCTGAGACCTGCTTCAGACATTTAGTAGCTGTGTGACCCTGGGCAAGTCACTGAACCTTCTCTGTAAAATGGGGATAGTTCTTGGAGGACTTGCCTCACAGACCTGTTCTGAGGACCAAGCATGATTGTATTGGAAAGTGCTTAGCAAAGTCCAGAAAATCTTAGTTATTATTAAAGTAGGGCAGTGGATAGAGCGCCGAGCCTGGAGTCAGGAAGACTTGAGTTCAAATGCAGCCTCAGACACTTTACTGGCTGTATTACCTGGGCAAGTCACTTCACTGTTTGCCTCAGTTTCCTCATCCGTAAAATGAGCTGGAGAAGGAAATGGCAAACCCCTCCAGTATCTTTGTAAGAAAACCCCATGTGACATCATGGAGGATCAGACACAACTGAAATGACTGAATAGCAATACCAGTGATTAAAACAGGGCTAAGAAAGGTCTTACTGCAAAGTTCCTGACTCTTAGGAGCAGGATGGCAGCTTCTTGAGCTTGATGACCCCTCAGGTCAGAATTGTGGGAGGAAGAGCCCTGGGCTAGCTATCTGTGGCCCTGAGCTTGGATCCTGCCCTGCCACTTTCCTCTTCTCTCACCTTTGGTAGGTCAGCTTCTGAACTGCTCTTCATTCATCCATCAGAGCACAGGGGAGTATAGTAGGACAAAGACTGCAGTCCTTCTGGATCCAGATCCCAACATGCCACCAGTGTGCCAAGAGGCAGATTCCTCAACTGTGTGCCTTCCCCCACCCCCAGTCAGACACAGGTTTTTTTCCTCCTCTAAAATGAAATGGCCTCAGGGATTTGTAAGGTTCCTCTGAGCTTTCCATCTTCAGATTCTTAGAATCCCCACATTTTACAAACAGTCACAGAAGGGGGAAGTACTTCGCCCACGGTCAAACAGATTTGGACCCAGGGCTTCTGATTCCCCATGTAGCATGTCTGCCACTGTACCTCTTGTGGAAGCCATGGAGTCAAGGGACCCTTTCCCCAGCCTTCCAACAGCCTGGCCAGGCTTTTGGTTTATTCCCTTAGTAATACATTCCAGATCCCCCACATAGGAATAATGGGAGAGACTTTGGGTCCAACCATACACTGCATGGGCTGGAATTAATGACCACACTCTGTACACATTGACACTGCGAGTTAAGCTGAGGTTTCCAGTTTGCCACTTTGAAATGGAGGTTTGAGTCTTACTGTCTTGCCAGATATGTGAGTGTGTTCCATTTGCAGGACTGGGCCTTGAGCAGCATGTGTACTCAAGAAAATAAAAATCCCTGGTTGTATGTTTGATGGGGCAGTGACTGTTGGCAAAGGCAAAGGCAGGCATGTCCATCCTCTCTGGCCCTGCCCTGTATTGGTAACCACACAGTTCGTTGCACTTTATCCTCACCTGGGCTTTGATGGGGAAAGGCTTATTGTCCTTGCGATGAGTAGCCAGATGGAACTGACTGTTCTTCAAAGAAATGGCCTGGGCTCCCTGTAGAATCAAGAAGTTCCATTATCACCACTGCTTCGGAAGGGAACAGCTTGTAAATCCAACCCTGGGATTTTCAGGAGCTCATCATCCTTCTCATTTTCACACGGTGTTTTCAATTAGCATACTTGTAAGCTTAAAAAGAGAGAGGTGGGAGATTCTGAAAAAAGACAATAATTGATAATACCATCTCTCCTCAAGTCCTCGTAGGGCAATTACTGTGGGCCGGAGGGAGGGGGGCAGGGACCAACCACTTTTTGTTTGATTGGTGTTGCCAGCGTGGCGACTACCCTGGAGGATGCCATAGAAAACCCAAAGAAGCTTAATTTTGCAAGGTATTACCCACGAATGTTTTGAGATGAAATTATGAACTGTTAGGCCACTATGGATTTTTAGCCTCTGGCCACTCAAATATGACTAAGAATAGCTGTCTCCACTCCCACCCCCAACTCCCCACCCCCAAATCTGTCAGATGAGACAATTACAAAGACTGTGATTAATTCTAGCTTGGCCTCATTATACAAATATGTACAGACAGCTAGGCCTGATGTCCCCAGCATTCATGGTGCAATTAATTACTCTGACACTAGCTTGGCAGAGGTTTCATCCACTGTTAGGAGCTCGTGAGTGAAGGGAAGTAAATGGTGTGTAAGACCAGACACATCATAGAATCGGGACACCAGAGCTGCGAAGACATCTTAGACCCTGGGTAGGCCCATCCCCTTGTTTTACAAAGGTGGAAACTGAGGCCCAGAGAAGAAAAATAGCATGCATGTAAAGTCACAGCCTCCATCAGGCAGGACGTGAACCCCAGTCTCCTGACATTTAATCTTGTACCTTTTCACCACATGAAATGGGAGAAAAGCTATGGACCACAGAAAAGTGTAGGTTCTCAATAGAGGACAAAGTCAGAAGGACTAAGTACTAGAGATAGTGGACCCCAGGCAAGATGGAAGGTTTCCGTAGGACAGGGCCTGGCCTTCAGGGAGCCCCCAGACAACCACACGGGGCAGGCTGCATGGTCAAGCGTATCCGAGGTGTTGAATCACAAAGTGGCATCAAAGGCCTTAGAGAGAAGGTTATTGACAAGGGCTTCTGGGAGAACCTAGCATTTCTGATGGCAGCTTCATTTGGTGTGTTTTTATAAGCACACAGACGTTAGCTGTCACTGGAGTAGCTCACGTTTCTCTAACACTTGAAGGTGATAGGGCAGCATGGGAGAAAGCAGGGATCTGGGGGTCGGGAAGACCCGAGGGGAAGTCCTCCTTGAGACATTCACCGCCTGGGCCATGAGCAGGCCCCTTCCCCTCTGTACTTCAGTTTCCTCATCTGTAAAACAGAGATGATGCTGATAGTGCCTACCTTGCTGTGTGGTTGTCAGACTTAAAATGAGACGTAAAGCACTTTGAAAACCTTAAAACGTCATAGAGATGTCAGCTGCCCCATATTAGTCGTGTGAGGTTAGCAGGACACAAGTAGTGCTCAGTTAGAGGCTGAAGCACTTTGCCCGGGGGCACAAAGGGAGGACGTGGTGGGGCCGGGCACCCTCTTCCTGCTTCCCTGGGACCCAGAGGGCAGTGGGCTTGGAGCAGGAGAGTGCGGAGGCTGACCCTAGCAGTGACCCAGTTTTGGGAACATGGCCAAATGGATCAATGGCCTGATTTCAGATGATTGGAATGGTTAAATATTTATTTGTTGCCCCTTTGGTACAGATTGTCAAAGTATCTGTGATTTTGTTTTTATTGCAGTGCATGTTCATATGAAGTTTTATACAGTACTTATTTTAGATCATGTGCACCCAAGAAACGTCTATTTTCAGACATAAGGTACATTTATAGCTGGAGGAAGCTGGAGTTGGTGTAGACCACACATTCTTTGGACTGAGACGCCATCCTAATTTTAGATCCCTGGACCCAGTCCCTGTGGGCAGCTTTTCTCCCATTGTAGGTGACCTCAGGCTAACCTTTTGAGTATCCCCACTGCCCTTATACAAAGGCACGGTCATACCACGCATAGAAACACTGCCACAAATACCTTGACACAAGTACCTCTGGCTTATCCAGCCTTGGAGTCTTATTCACCTTGCCCTTTCCTATTTACTTTCCCAGAAAAACAAGAAACCAGCATTTTAGGCACAGAGCCTGCTTCCCAAGAGATGCTCACCCTTTGCCATGTTTTCCTTGGCTTTGTCCACAGGTGCTGTGGCTCCAAGATGTTCTGCAAGTGATTCCGCTTGTGAGGAATGAGAAGCCATGATAGAAAGAGACTGCCTGGGGGTGGAAGGGACCCGTGCATGCATTCCAGCCTCCCCCACCCCTGGAAAGCCATCGGAGCATCCCGAGGGGCATTTGGACGCCCCTTCCACTGCTCATCCTTGCTGAGGCCCTCAGAGTGCCCAGGGCTCTCAGGGCCTCAGCTTCCTCTCATTTCAGTTTCTGTTGCAGAGAAAAGGCAAGATTCATCCTGGAGCCACACAGAATGGGTTTCTCTGCCCTGCCCCCAGGGCCATTCCAGTCACTTTCTGTTTTTAAGCTTCCATCACCATTGCCAGTCTGCCATGGTTCACAGGAGAGCTTCTCCTCCTTGGCAGACACAGTTTCCCTCACATGTCAGCCTGCTGCAATGTGGAGACCATGTGTTGCTGTCATCTTTGTCCTCTCTGGCTTCTGGCTGGAGTTGGTTTCCTAGCCATCTTTCCCAAGTGTATGCGGTGTTCCGGGTCCCGTAGGGCTTCCGTCACCCTCCTTTTTTAGGGAACACTATGACCAAGGAGAAGGTTAGTGGTGTCAAGAAAGCATGGAAGATGAGGATGTTGCTGCTTCTCTTATTTGTGCTGATTTATGGACTCAGATGGGAGACCCCTCATTTACAAAGAGAATCTCTCCTCATTCAACACAGACTCTTATGCTGACAAATGTATGGAGGAATTTCCCTTGCCTTCACCTTCCATCTGTAGCCTTAGAAAACAAACTGATACAGAAGGGCCAGCCTCCTGTTCTCTCCCCGAAGTGATTTGTTTCTTATCTGCAGGGCCAACCAGATAAGGGTTTCCACCTGCTTACCTCAGTCACTCACCGAAGCACAAGGGGCCAGCTGATTGTGGCCACTCTTCCACACGGCATTCCAGTGAAAGGAACCGGGGAACTTTGCAAGGGTGCCAATGTGGGGTTCTCAGATCTTGGCATTCCACTAGCTAGTCTTTCCAGTGCATCATTTACCTGTTGGTTTTTAATCTCTTGAGAAACAGATGCCCCCCAGAGAGAGAGAGAGAGAGACACACACACACACACCCCCACCCCCCCCACCCCACCCCCTTACGTAATGTGGCATTGAGAGCCCTATTCATTGTGGCTTGAAAAAGACCACCACCAAGCAGCTTAGACTTTGTGTTCATAACCTGTAAAAGACTGTCTCTGTTATCTAAGGACCAAGCTAGATTTGTATGGCATGGCCCATAAACTGGCAGTAAGTGGTGAGTACTTAGGCCGTGGTGACCCAGTTAAAGAATCAAATGGGAGCATACTTAACATGCCCCATTCACACAATCCAGCCATTCAGTGATAGAAAGTGGAAGTCCAGCATGGCCTAGCCTAGTCATGTAAACATTAGCCAGCCTTGAATTTTGTGACTTACAAGTAACTGAACTGCTCCTTCCCTTCTGTCATCTCACCCCTCCTCCCCACACCCCTTGTAAGAGACTCACTCCAGGAGGATGACAGAGGCTTCCTTAGAGCTTTGGGCCTTCCTTCAGGTATGTGGTCTCTGCACACCTCTGGCCTCCGGGCAGTATCCCTTTCTAGTGCCCCAGCTTTGATTGTTGTGAAACCTCCTTAGCAGTGCTTTTGTGACCCAGAGCAGCTGTACCTTAGGGCAGAATTCATCATTGCCCCAGCTAGGGGTAGGGTGTGGGCAGAACAGTGACATGAAGCGTTTACAGAATCAGTGATGCAAAGAAACTGCCACCCCTAGAAACCTTATGCACACATGCAGTTACAAACCCAGCCAGCTCTCTTAGGTAGGCTGTCAGGTGCTTTGGAGCAAATTCAATGTCCTTCCTTCTCATCCCTTTCCTCCCCCAACACTGAAAACTACCAGAGATGTCAGCAGAGCTTGAGCCCTGGTTCCTGTTTCCTGGTGACACAGATGTGACCATTCTTTATTAGGAAAACTTTTGTTTTTGTTGTGTTTTTTTCTTGTCAAGATATGAATTGTTAACCTCCATGTTTAAAAAAAAAAAAACCTGCCACAAGAGGCAGCTTTGGGGGCAGGGAGTCAAAAGGTGTTTTCTGAAGTAAAGAGAAAAATCCATGTCTTGTCCCTGTGTCTGGAGTGCTTGAAATGCCAAGCTTTCTGTACAAGTGTCTTTGTAATTACGCTTCTAGATATTCTTTGTTTTGTTCATTAGAAGTTGATGTGCTTGCTTGACATTTGTTTCATTAAAACTTTTCAACATTGAATCCATTTTGATTCCAACTTCCCTGCATTTTAATGAGTGAAATCCTACCAGTGCTGCCTTTTGTCTGAGACTTTGTCAACTTTACATTAATCACGCAGCCCTGTTGTGCCTTCAGAAGCAGTAATGCATTCATTTTACCAATTGCTTATTCAAAGTGTGTCTTAACCTGTTGGTGAATTCTGTTTATTTTAATGGATAAAAGTAACGTAATGAGCCAGAATTCATTTTAATGTAGTAGTAAAAATCCAAAGTTTAGGTTGAGAAAGTGAAGTCTGCTGTTTGCGAAGTTGATGACTAGATTCAGTCTCGCTGTCAGAGTCCTTCTGATGGATCAGAGTGTTTAAGACACGTGCTTCCTAAGCACCAGGCTGAATGAGCTTTCTGTGAGTAATTCATGGGCAGCTTTCACATGTGTGTTGTTGAAAGTCCTGGGAGTAGAGACCTGGATTCTAATCCTAGGTTCCCGTGAGTTTGGGGGATCCCACATGTGCTATGCTGCTCTCACCCTACCTGCCTCAGAGGCATGTGCAGAGGCTGTTCAGTAAGGATAGCGTTCAGGTCTATAATTAGTTAGTAGTGGTCAGCTCTCTTTTTTTCCAGTGTCCAGTATTCGGCCTCTTGCTCTCTGCTGACCCACCCCCACGATGGAAGGCAGCAGGGGATAGTGGGAAGAGAATGTGGTTTGGTACAGGAAAACCTGGGTTCAGCTCTGGACTCTGCTAGTCATTTGGTCTCTGGGCCTCAGTTTTCCCCATCTGAAATACGAGAAGAGTTGGTCCTTAAAGTGTCTGCCAGTTGTAAATCCTGTGGTCCCAGTGGAGGGGATGCTGGGTGTGTCTTAAGATTGGTCACCAGCTCCATTCCAAGCCTGTTTGCTTGTTGACTGCTGGCAAGGTCAGAATACACCCCCCACCCCCACCTGCACAAATAGCTAACAAATAGTCTTTGTGTGACATTGCTCCAGAAACCACGAAGAGTTCATCATTCAAGGCAGGAGGCCAGCTTCCCTCTGAGTTGGTGTTTCCAGCCACCCATCAACAGCTGGTGGCCAGTAATGTTTGGTTTAAAATCAACACAAACAAGCAGTAACATTTCCGCCAGTTGTTCCCCCTCTTTCCTTAACTGCTCTGCAGCTGTTGAATTAGAACGCTGTGGTAATGCTTCTCCTGGGATGGGGAAGACTGGGATAGGCTTTGCTACTTCCTATTCCTCATGCCGGATTTCCTGTCAAAAAGGGAAGGGATTTTAATCTGGGTGGTGGGTTTGTTTGTTTTTTTGAGTCTGCCCTGATAAACTCTTTAGACTAGCCATTAAAATAAACTGTGCTGGGGCAGCTAGGTGGCTAGTGAGTAGTGCACCGGCCCTGCAGTCAGGAGGACCTGAGTTCAAATCTGGTCTCAGGCACTTTACACACTTACTAGCTGTGGGACCTTGGGCAATTCAACCCCAATTGCCCTGCCAAAAAAAAAACCAACAACAAAAATAAATAAATAAACTGTGCTGCGCCATACCTTAGAACCATGTACTAGCTGTGGGACCTTGGGCAATTCAACCCCAATTGCCCTGCCAAAAAAAAAAAACCAACAACAAAAATAAATAAAATAAACTGCGCAGCGCCATACCTTAGAAAGCAGGATGAGATAGCTGAGAACCAGGAGATAACAATTCTTAGCATACTTTCCCTCTCTTTTGTCTTCAGTTTTATGTTTGGTTTATTGGGAAGTTGTGTCTATTTTCCTTGAGTACATTTGCTGACAAGTAGACATTTCAGCTCTGGTACAGTGATGGGGGATTGTCAAAGATGGCGAAAGGGAGGTTGGAAAGCACGCTCAGCACTGGGCCAGTGCCTCAGTGGTATACAGAACCGGGCTTTTCCCTCCGTGTGTGTGGCATTTGTCAAGCATCCACAGTGCCAGGCCCTCTGAGCGCTGGAGGGACAAATACACAAAAACAAGGCCAGCTCCCGCCCCCAAAGGAAAAGAAACTCCAATCCCTGCTGTCCAGGAGCTTGCAGTGGAATGTGTGTAAGTGTGTTTAGTGAAAGGTGGAGCTGTGACTTCCTCTTCCTTGAGGATAGCCAGGCTTCTTCATACACACTTCATGGATTCTCTCCACTTTGAACAAGTACGTGGATAGTCGCTACTAAGGCTTTGAAGGTGTCGCTCACGTGGTTGGAGTGGCATCTTGGGCTGATAGCCATCTTGGTGGGGCGGGGTGCACGTTTGGAGGGATCCCTCACTCCTAGAAGGTGACCTAGGCATAGAGAGGCAGTGTGGGGTTGTGGAAGGAGCAGTGGACTTGGAGTCAGGACCCCTGCGTCCTAGTCCTGACTCTGCCGCTGATGTACCCCAGTGTATCAGGAGGGCAGAGTTTATAATCTCAAAGAGGATCATAAACATGTCTGAAAGGTTCGGAACCGCCGGATATAAGAAACTCTCAAAGTAGAAGGCAGAAGAATCAAAACATTTATTTAGGCTCCACAGTAACCAACCCATGAACCAGAAGCCCCATTTTGATATGTTGATCAAAATCTTCCAGGCCCAATAAGTACGCCTTGCAAGAGTAACCAGGAGGCTACAGAGAAGCATGATTGCGTAAAGCAAAATCATGCTTCCCCCTCGATGGTAATAAGATTACCCACTGGCCTGAAGTCTTTGTTCAGCTTCCTCCCGTAGATCAGCTCTGCTACTGGCAGCTCCTGCCTCAGCTGTGTCTGTGTCTGTAACTGAAACTGACGTAACTGTCGTAACTGCCTCTGTAACTGTCGTTGTAACTGTCGCTGGCTCAAACCGGAAAAGGAAAGAGAATCTTCAAGCTGTCCTCTCCCCTCTTATAGGGTTTTTGACATCATCAAGCTCCGCCCAAATGACCAGGGCCGATTGGTTCCTACTTCACTTCTGCTGGGCCTCAATCTCTTCACCTGGCTTCTCATCCTCTGACTGCACTGGAAAGGCCCTTTCCATTTCTCCGGTGCTGTGAATCGATGAGGATTAAAGACCAGCACTACTGATGGAAGTGAGCATAGTTGTTGATGTGAACGAGACAGCATAGGTTCATCCAGCCCTGGTATATTCCAAAGTCCTGCCTGGGCCCAAGCCTTGCCTCAGGCACGTGGTGGTCGAGCACCTGTGGGCAAGGCACCAAACCTCTCGGTGCCCCTGGCAGATCTCTTACACCTGTAAGCTGGGGAGGCGTTGTGTACATCAGTACAGGAAGTTACTAAGCCAGTAAAAACTGAGGGCAGCAGGAGCTCATGCTTGTACCACGCAGATATGGTCCAGTGAGGGGGCAGCACAGGATCGTTGCCCCCCTCTTACAGAAGCCAAGGCTTGCCCTGTGGTTACAAAATTGGGATCATGGGTGGCATAGGTATTGATCTCCACATGGAGAGGTCTCTGAAATCTCAGGCTATTCACTGAACTATCAGATCAAGTCAGACCCTGAAAACTCAAGATCAGCTGCCACAGAGCAACAGGCTGCATTTGTGTGCATGTGTACAGTCTCTCCGTGTCTTTGTACTTGGAAAATCTTGGGATAACTAATAGGAAGCTGATGCTAAAGAAATTTGACTGAAAATGTGTTTGGTATCACAAGTAAAGAGGTAAAGCAAGCCATGTGGCCAGCCCAGCTGAAAGTGTTTGCAGAGTCAGCACATGGTTTCCTGCCAATGGTGCCTCTCAGTGCTGTCTTCAAGGAGGAAGAAGAGAGATGAAAGGCGGCTTGGTCCCGGCAGTCAAACTCTTTACACTTCTCCTGGATTTGTTGGATGGAAGGGGAAAAGGAGAGAGTACATAGGCTCCCCCCCCCCAAAAAAAAATTTTAATCACACTTTAAGAACATTAACATTTTTGTAAGGACCAAAGTGTTCCCTGGGTACTTGGCTTATCCCAAATCTGAGACAACTTAGCATGAGTGGAAGGACTGCTAACTGAATTCAATCAGAGAAATTACTCTCTCTGGACCACATTACCTCGATTTTCTCATCTGGAAAATGGGCACCCAGGGAGGGTATAGGAGAATTGAATGGTACGTGATCACTAAGGTTCCTTCTAAACCTAACTTTTATGATCCTTTTCCAAAGGCGAATGATCACACCTTCCTTCTTAGTTGTCAAGGTCCTTGTAACACCACCTCTCCCCTCCCCCCTGCCCTGCCCCCATCCTCAGAGGAGGACATAAATGAAAAGAGGAAGAGTCCCAGGCCCATGTAATAGGGAGGAATAGGAACCTCATCAGAGATACGCAGTAATTCAATACTTTGATGCATCTATGATGTCTGGGCATCTAGGTGACACCACAGTGCTAGGCTTGGAGTCAGAAAGACCTGAGTTCAAATTCAGCCTCAGATACTAGCTGGGCAACCCTGAGTAAGTCACTTAATCTTGTTTGCCTCAGTTTCCTCATCTGTAAAATGACCTGGAGAAGGAAATGGAAACCATTCCAATATCTTTGCCAAGAAAACCCTAAATCAGACACGACTGAAAGGACCAAACAACAAAAATCTATGCAGGTCCTCCCTCTACATCTTAGCCCAGAGTCATTAGGCCCAGAGAGGGGACTTACCCTGGCTTGAACAGTTAGTAAGATGGCAGGCCCACCGCTCTCTTAGACATACAACATTTATGTCATTTCTCGAAGCTCATGAAATAGCAAGAACTCTGAAGCAAGAGAGGCAGGTCAGGTGGCTTGAGTGCTGAGGTCTGAGCTATGTTAAAGACAGAAGAAGTGATCAAATAGTCCCCTTCCTGACTACTACTGATTGTCTACTTGCACCAGAGACCTTTGCTCTGGTAACTGGTCAGTGCCATGGACCCTCAGCCCAAGGACGATGCCTCTTTGTGCTTGTCTTGTTGCCTGGTGTTCCAGCAGCCAACCACCTTGCTGAACCATGTTTCTTAATTCTATGCCTGATGTTGTAACCTTTGACTAGCACCTGCTGATTGGCCCAGCTGCAATTTCTGTATCGGCTCAAACCATAGGGCATCTTTAATAAGCCTGGCAATCCCGGCTATTGGGGTAAGAATGAAATATTTGACAGAAACTGTTGGGAAAACTGGAAAGTAGAATGGCAGAAAGTAGGCATAGACCAACATCACACACCATATACCAAGATAAGATCCAAGTACATGTCATAAAGGATGATATCAAAAAGCAAGCTAGTAGAGCATCAAAGAAGTTGCCTGTCAGATCTATAGCTAGGGAAGAGTTCATGACCAAATAAGAGAGAAGGCCATAGGAGGTAAAATGGGTAATTTTGATGACATACATTTTTGCACAAAGCCAATGGAGCAAAATTGGGAGAAAAGCAGGATACTAGGGAGAAAAGACTGCAGCAATTTTCTCCAAAAAGGGAATCGTTTCTAAAACATAGGGAACTGAGTCAAATTTACAAGAATAAGAGCCATTTCCAATTGGTAAATGATCAAAGGATATCAATAGGTGGTTTTCAGCCATTTTTAAAAAATATTCTAAATCACTAATAGAGGAATGCAAATCAAAACATCATATCCATTAGGATTGACTAAGATAGCAAAGAAGGAAAATGACAGATGCTGGAGGAGATGTAAGAAAATAGGTACATTAATGCACTGTTGGTAGAAGGAAATGGCAAGCCACTCCAGTATCTTTGCCAAGAAAACCCCAAATGGGATCACAAAGGGTCGGATACAACTGAGACGACTGAACAATGACAATAAGGCACTATTGGTGCAGCTGTGAATTAGTCCAGCCATTCTGGAAAGCAGTTTGGAACTATGCCCCCCAAACTATTAAACTGTGACCCTTTGACCCAGCAGTACCACTACCAGGTCTATACCCCAAAGAGATCAAAGAAAGAGGAAAAGGATCCATGTGTACAAAAACATCCGTAGTGCCTCTTTTTGTGGTGGCCGAGGATTAGAAACAGAGGAGATGCCCCTCATCTGGGGAATGACTGAACAAGTTATGGGATATGAATGAGATCAAATGCTATCAGGCTACAAGAAATGACGAAAGGTGTGGTTTCAGAAAAACCTGGAAAGACATATATGAACTGATACAAAAATGAAGTACGCAGAACGAGGAGAATAATATGTATAGTAACAGCAATATTGTAAAGATAATCAATTTTGAAGGACTTAAGCTACTCTGATCAACACAATGACCAACCATCATTCCAAAGGACTCATGATGAAACATGCTGCCCATCTCTAGATAGAGAATTGATGGACTCAGAAGACAGAGTAAATGATGTTTTCTTCTCCTTTTCCTTTTTTTGAGAGGGTGGGGATAGCTACATTGATATGGTAAATATAGCATTTTTTGCATGACTATACATAATATGTAATGAGTTTTGTTTTTCTTGCCTTCCAAATGGGTGGGTGGAGAGGGAGAAAATTTGGAACTGAAAATAAAATCGATTTAAAAAAAACAACTGAAAAACAAAAACCCACTTAAAAAGTGCTAAGGGCTCTACAATCCAGGTAAGAAGGAGGACCACAGGGCCTTACCATCTTCTCTGCTGCTATGCCCTCCAGACCCCTGGACTCTACCATCTGACACTTCACATTTAATATCATCAGGTTTTTCTGCTGTCCTGCAGCTAAACCCTCCTATGTGTGTATTGACTGCCCCAATGCCTGAGAGCAAGTATTCAAAATATTCTATCTGTATCTCCTCTGCTTAGCATAATTCTTGGCACATAGTGAATACTTACTAAGTACTTCTTCATTCATCGTTCAACATACAAGGTCTCTCATCTAGAATTTTGGAAAAGGAACCATCCATTTCCAAACAAGGTGCCAAACTCTCACTAGCAACTTAACCTGGAATTTTACCCCCTGTTTATCACTAGTTTTATAGCACAGTAATAGGAATATTCACCAGGCATTTCTGAGAAACGGATGCATGTTGTAGTTTCTGCAGTACAACTGTAAGAAGCAAGTACCTTAGCCACTTAAGGTGAATGAAGTATAAATTAAAGAAGGTGAACTATACCCATGCAAATAGGGAATTTTACTGTAGAAAGAAGGCTAACCCAGGGCTAAGTGGACCTAGAATTAATCAAGCCTTGATCTTATGTGTAAGACAAAGGATCATGCTCATTTCTATTAAAGAGTAAAGATTTTTCTGCAGGACATGTAATGGGCTAGAGACATTTAACTGATGGATACAAGGACCACCATTTAAAGTGGTAACCATTATGTACTCTTAAAAACCAGAGCTACCAGTCACTTTGCAAATGGCGCCCCCAACCTAACTCAGCACACTGATTCAAGATAGGCTTCCAATAGCCGTTCTGTATTTTTTTTTATTTAATTTAATTTTTTGTTACATTTTAAGTTCTGAACTGTCTCCCTCCCTCCCTTCCCACCCTGGACTAGAGAAGGCCAGCATTTGACATAGAGACAGAACCCCATACTATGCATACCTCTATTTATCAGTTCTCCGGAGATGGATATCATTCTCCTTCCTAGGTCCTGTGTAGTTGATTTAAATAGTTATAGTACTCAGAATAACTTAGTCATTCCCAGTTATTCTTTGAACAATATTGCTGTTACTGTATACAATGTTCTCTTGGTTCTGCTCATAATCACCCTTCATTATTTCATTCAAGTCTTTCCATGTTTTTCTAAAATCAACCTGCTCATCATTTCTTGCAGCACAGTAGTATATTCCATCACAATCAAATCATACCACAATTTGTTTAGCCATTTCTGATGGGCATCCCCTCAATTTCCAGTTCTTTGCCATCGCAAAGAGAGCTGCAATAAGTATTTCAGAACTTATAGGTTCTTTTCATTTTTCCCTGATCACCTTGAGAAACGGGCCTAATAATGGTATTGCTGGGTCAAAGGGTATACACAGTTCAGTAACTTTGGGCATAATTTCTGCTTGCTCTCCAGCATGGTTGGATCAGTTAATAGTTGCACCAACAGTGTATTAGTGCCCCAATTTTTCCACATCCCCTCCAACATTTGTCACTTGCTCCTTCTATCATTTTAGCCATTTTGTTAGGTGTGACACGATATCTCAAAATTGTTTTAATTTGCATTTCTCTAATCAATAATGATTTAGAGTATTTTTTCATTTGACTATATATAACTTTGATTTCTTCATCGAAAAATTGCCTGTTCATATCCTTTGACCATTTATCAATTGAGGAATAATTCTCATTATTGTAAATTTGACAAAGTTCTTTAGATATTTTAGACAAGGGGCCTTTGTCTGAGAAACTGTCTATGAACAGTTCTTTTAAAAAAAAAAGTCACCTCTAACACACTGTACAAAGCTCTTTTGGAGATACATCCATTAGTAATGGTCATCGATCTCTACACTCAAGTTTGGTAGGGGAGCTAATACTATGTTGGACTTTTTATTGCAATTTAGTCAAGAAGTGTTTATTCCGTTTTTATCTACTATGTGCTAAGCACTGTGCTAAGTGGTACCACTACAATGAAAAGCAAAAGAAAGTCCCTGCCTTCAGGGTGCTCACAAGCTGATGGAGGAGACAACATTACAAGCAACAAGTAAAATGAATAGGAAATAATTAACAGAGGGAAGGCATTAGAATTGAGAGGGATTGGGCAAGGCTCTCTGTAGAGGTGGAATTTTAGCAAGGACTTGAAGGAAGCCAGAGAAGTCAGGAGGCAGAGATGAGGGAGAACATTCCTGAAGAGATCACTGATGACCTTGGGGAGAACATTTAATATGATAAAAGTCAAGAGAGATTAAAAGTTCCACAGCAGTTCAGAGAAGGCTGAGATTAATTCCTGTTGGGGGGGGTGGTGGTGGTAATGAAGACTTGTAAGAAGAGTAGAGAAAAAGCAGTGGATTCAGAGCGGTAGGACTTGGGTTTTGAGTTTCTGACCTGTGTGCCAATGATCAAATCACTTTGTTTGCTTCCCTGGGACTCAGTTTTCTCCGTTTAATGAGAATGGACAGATTAGAATATCTCTAAAGTCCCTTCCAGTCCTATGTTCTAGCTGTAAACTCTTATGAAGATTAAGGTGAATCTTTAGGTTCTGTATTGCAAGAAAACTTTAATTTACTGGAGAATAGAGGAAATTTTTATCTAGAAAGTGTTACACAGAAGTGATGAATAGTGGACCTCGAGTTATGGGCTGAGCACCCCGCCAAAGGCAGTAAAATAACTTAAGACCAATGAAAACCAGTAGCAAAAGAGGAAATGGGCTTAAGGAGCCCACATAGAGATTTGTAGCCTTGGGAAATGATGCAGCCTCAGCCTCAGATTCACTTTGTTTATCCCCAAAGCCATGAATGGGATCTTGTCTCCTCCCTTCTTTCTTCCTCTGCTCCCCCCTGCCAACTTGGGCTGTGGTGGAAATGACAACTTCCTGCCCTCAGGGCACTGGCTAGAGCTGGTACCTGGTGCTAAGGAGAGAAAAAAGAACCAGGAAGGGTTGCTATGAGGGCTGGAGGTTGGATTCTTGTTGTGCAGAGGTGAGCCTGGAAAAACTACCAAACCCCAGAGGCTTAGCCTTGACTCGCATGACTAGGATGACAGAACTGGGGAGAACCATGAGGAACTGCATGAAGTCAGGAGAGAGAAGAGTTATCCTCCATGCCTTTGACCAGAATAGAGTAGCCGGCAAAGACAGAGACTTGTGGGCATGGGAGATGGAGATACCATGGTCAGAGAAGTCCTCATATGTGGGCTTAGAGGTGACTGGGGATTAACATATAACTTTTTAAGTAGAACAACATGGCATAGTGGTTAGAACCCCAGATTTGGTGTTAGAAGGATTAAGGTTGTCCTAACTCTGCAATTTTCCACTTGGGTGACCTTGAACAAATCACTGAATTTCTCCTGCCTTCAGTTTCCTCATCTGGCCAGTGGAGGATTGGACCACATGTTCTCCAGGGTCTCTTCCTACCCTAAATCCCTTTATGGACTTTTTGTTGTTTATTCAAGAGTCATAGATGTTTTGGAAGAGACCTGTGGGATCATCTGGTCCCATGCCAACATTTTATAGATGGCAAACTTTTTATAGATCATCTCTGTCTTGTCACCATCCTTTTAATTTATTCTTCTCCAATCCCATGACCTGTGTGCTTGCGAAGGGGAAATTGATTCCCCTCTGCTGGAGTGTTGCATGAGTATATTCTCCCAGGTTTCCCATGTCAGCACTATGTGCCATGAAAATCCCTCAGACTTACTCTTGGCCCTCATGTCAGAGGAGTTCTTGACACAAAGATCCCATCCCAAATGACCCCACTATCAGCACAAAACAAAATTGCACATGAATGAAAGGGAAAGTGAGCATCCCTTCCCTTCCCTCGTTCCCCACCCTCATGATCCCAGGAGCCAAGAATTCATTTGAAATCAGGTCAGCTGCACCATTCACCTTGTTGCATGAAGAAAGAAACAGTGAAATAAAATACTGGACCACCCTCAACTCTCCAATCCTTTATCGAAGTGACTCTCCATCCATTTCAGTTCTTCTGTATAGGATTCAGTCTTGGGTCTTGTACCACCCTACAAAATTCCTGCCCCGTTTGATGCTTCTGGCTTCCTCTTGAAATCTCAAGAGAAATAGGACAGCCAGGGAGGAAGCAGCATGCTGATGTCTGAGAGACAGAGATGCTTTGGGATGCCTGAGCTGAGGCTCGTAGGGCCCCACATCTGCCTTTGGGGGGCAAACATAAAGGAAGCTCCAATCTCTGAGCAAATAATTCTCTGTCTTACACTACCACAGCAGCAGCAGCAAACAAGTGAATTCATTGTGTTCTTGGGTATAAATATTGATTCCGGGTGGTGTTAACACTCTGTTCATAAAAGACTATAACATATTTCTCTCAGAACATATTAGACGGATGTGTTTAGCCAGGAGAACTACAGATTGCTGGCTTAGATGGGAAAATGTGGACATTTAAATGCATACCGCTTTCTTAAGCCTATGTAAGCAGCTCAGAATAGCAACCAGGGGGATACAGGGTCCCCTTTCCAGCTCCAACCCCCTCTCACTATCATCTCTTCCAATTGAAGGATTTTAGATGCAGAGGGAACCCTAGAGATTAATTGTAACCTCATTTTTTTTGGAGGCAATCAGGGTTAAGTGACTTGCCCAGAGTTACAGGGCTAGTAAATATCTGAGGCTAGATTTGAACTCAGGACCTCCTAACTCCAGGGATGGTGCCAGATCCACTGCACCACCTATCTGCCTCAGTCCTCTCATTTTACTGAATGGAAAACTGAGGCCCACGGAGGAAAAAGGAGTTAGTCAGACAGACAACAGCTAGAAGACAAGTCTGAGCTGTTTGCAGTATCTGTGCTTTTCCAGAAAGGACACTGGATTGGGGGTGAGAAGACCTAGATTCCTGTCCCAGCTCTGCCAATTATCTGTGACCTTAGGCAAGTGACCTCTATTGGTTTCAGTGTCCTCTTCTGGAAAATGGCCTCTAAGGTGCCTTTCAGCTCTAAATCGGGGACCCTAAGTACCGTCTTCTAGCATAATAGAAAGATGCTGGACTTGGAAAGAGGAAAACCTTCCGTCAAATTCTGGTTCCCAAATATCCTACCCTCCTTTATGGAATGGGGGTGGTATTACACATTGGGGGGCTATCTTGAGGGTCAAAAGAATCAGTGCATATAAAGTACTTTATAAAGTACGGATGTAAACATCAATGTATTATGATTATGATTGCTATTATATTTACAAGTACTGCATTGGAAAGAGGGTAGAATCTGAAGTCGGAGAACCTGGGTTCAAATCCCACCTCTAGCACTACCTATGTGACCTTAGGCAAGCCACTTAAACTTTCTGAGCCTCAGTTTCCATATCTGCAAAATGAGAAAAGTTGGATTAGATGACCTTGGTCATCAGCTCTAGGTGCCCGGTGATGCTCTCTGTGGTCCTGTGACTCTGAGCTGGAACTTAATTACCCTTTATTACCCTTCCCCTCTCCCACGTGGCCCAGAGAAAGGGCTTCAGTTTGGGCAAGTGCCTTCCAAGGTCACACCAGCCATAAGTAGCAGGACTGTGGTTAGCATCTACATCTTCTAATTAAATGCCTGGTTCTGGTGCTACTGCCCCAGGATGCCCCTGTAAGGAGATGCTCACAGATGCTATGTGCCCTGCCCCCCAGATCCCTAGAAAATGAGAGGAGAAAATTCATTGGCTTCAGGAAGAGGTCCTTGAAGGTCAGTAGTAAATTCTCTTTTTTTGCAGATCACAGGGTCCCTGCTTCCTTGTGTGGCTCCCCGCTCCCGCACCCTCCCTGCCCTTTTCGTCCCCTCTCCCATTGTGGGAGGGAAGGGCAAAGAATTAAAACCGAAGGTGGTCCCTTCAAAGCACTTCCTTCTGTCCCCAAAGAAGCAGCTTTGACACAGCCCTCCTAGGCTCTGGGCTCTGACAAGCAAATTCCTGACATTCCTATAGTGCTCTTGAGGGGGAAATGTAGCTGATGGGAAAGTGGAATTCTTGGTGTGTACCAGCAGGCGTGAGCACACACACACACACACACACACACACACACACACACACACACACCAGAATATTTCACGTTAATGTGGTAAAAAACCCATTTCCAGATGTGTGGAAAGCTGCTGGCTCAGGCAGGAGAGCACGCGCCCTCTACTGTCTATTTCTGGTAGCACGAACATGGTGGGAAAAAGCAAAGCAAGGCTCTCCTACTGTTGGGAAGCATTTCCTAGAAATTGGAAGCCCAAGGTCTTTGTCTCTTCAAAGTGTGAACCATCACATCACAGCTCAAGAATTGGATGGAACCTTAGAGACTTGCCTATTACACACACACACACACACACACACACACACACACACACGCACGCACACACATATGCATCCATCCATATTTGATAGAACTGAAGCCCAGAGGAAAGGAAGGGACCAACCCAAAGTCAATAAATGGCAAGACTAGTACCCTCCTTTGTGATTCTCAGTAAAATGCACTCTCTTGCCCCTCGGGTACTAGGTCTGTGAGTAGCTGACTCTTTCTGCTTTCCTCATTTCCCCCTCCATTTCTAGGCTGAGGAAAACCCAAAGGTGGGTTCAAATCCTGATTCTGCCTCTTGGTTCTTGTGTCACCACCTCAGGCAAGTCATTCCTCTCTTATCTTTTAAAATTAGGGAGTGAGGAGAGTTTATTTTTGCACCTTTAAATCCTCTGACAGAGTTTTATAATAAAAATCCTGGCCTCCTATACTGTCTACTGTCCAAGTTCCCTGAGAGGAAAGGGAAAAAAGAGGAAAGCAGAATTTCTTTCATGCTTGAGAAGCTGGCCAATGTGCCTCTGGGAGAGCTGAAACAATAGGGGCAACTTGCCCAAATTGAGATTGCATTGGATCCTCCCCTCCCCCCAACCTTGCCTGGGAACGCAACTCAGAAGAGCCCTGGCTCCTCCATTTACAGTGGGATGGAAGCTATACAATAATTCACCCTTCAGCCGTTCAGCATCTCCAACACCCTGCTTCCCAGGGAAAAAAAAATCGTTGGCACCAACACAGGTTCCCGGCTCAGTTTACAAGCTCACACCACAATGCCCCACCTTTGGCTCTCTAGTACAGACAATGAAAAGGCAATGACTTTTTTCCTGGGGCCTGCCCATGAAACTGCTTTCAGAAGCAGAGAATAGGCTACAGTGGCTTTCTCATTCCTACCTTTTCCCCTCCCATGCCTGGCCTAGTATTACCGAAGCCATCATGGTATACCCGGGGCCCTCTTATACTTCAGCACTCAGAAAATACTCTAGGTTGAATACATTGTTTGCAGGAGCACCTACTCAAAACCATTGCTTACAAGCCCCTACCAATGTGTTTGCTTTTACCAGCCAACTGGAAAGGATATACTAGTTCAAAGCAAAAGCTATTTAATTAAACAACATAATAAGGTAAGTGATGAGAACATTTCCCCACACACTCATGGGGTATATAGGGCTCCTCATGGGTTGCCACACAATCAAGAGAGGAGTCCATGAGTGTAACGAACATGTAAATGCTGATGGAGGTCACACAGGTAGGAAATGTGTAACTCAGGCACAATGGAGGGGGGGACACAGGGACATAGTGGCCATTTCATGGCCAAGGTAACCCACACCTCCAACGTCAAAGCTACCGCTGGTCCTCTAGTAATATCTTTGTAGTGTCTCTCCTTTTCACTAGGTATCTGCCAGTTTTGTGATTGAAGAATTGTTTCCTGCTACCATCCGCTGGTCTGCAGCCACTTTGAGACCATTTCCTGCTGTCTGCTACCATCTGATTCATTGTAGTGACCAGTAAGCCTCTCCCTGATAAGGAAGGCTGAATTTTTTAGTGGATAGCTGAGGACTATGAGCCACCATGCCCTGCTAAGCAGCCAAAAAAAAACCAACCAAAACCCCCAAACCTCCCCAAACTTAAAACACTCTGATGTCATGTGGCTGACTGTATATTCTTTTGATAATTTTTTTTTACTAGTGCCAACCCAAGGTCCCTGGTTCAAGCCAACTATACATCTCCAGCTTTGAAAAATTCCTTTTAACTTCCAACAAATTCTGGATTGTCAATCTGAGTCTCCAAAACCAATAACAGGGACTCCATCCAACAAAATCCCACTGGAACGTCAGGGCTGGGGGAAGAGGGTTCATCTCAGCTCCCATAATGCTCTCTGATTAGTATGCATATGACCATAAGAGAAAGAACAAAAGGGCTAAGTGATGCCAGCTGGATATTCCTGTGTTTATTATGATTATCAGCCAGTCACATAACCACTGACTTTTGTGTTGCATCCTGGCCAGCATAAACCTCACTATTCTCCCTATAGTGGGATCTGATGGAAATCAAATGTAATGGAAAGAGCTCTGGAAAGTTATGACACTTGATCCCAACTCTTGGCTCCAACTTATTTTAGCTTTGTGATGATGGGGAACCACTTCAGTCTTCTCAGCTGTAGGATGGGAGATATAATCACCATATCTACATCACCTCCAGAAGAGTTTTCCTTCAGCGCCCCATCATGAAATTGATCCATGGTTCTCTTATTCTAGGGCAGCAAAGCACAACTCTCATGGGTTCTACCAAGCTATAAAAGCTCTTAGGACAAGCTGGACATGACCTCACCAGCTGTTATTGGGGCACCAGCCAAGCCAAGTTTACAAAAGTCCATCACCTACTTGGCCACAGGGCAATGGGTTTTTCAACCATAGTAACCCACCATCCACTGAGGTGGATGACAAGGTGGCAATTTATGTTGGTGGAAGAAGACACCGAAGCAATGAAGTCATAGCTCCTTGGATAAACCAAGCACTTGTTAGATGCCTGCAGTAACAATGGAAAAGTACATTGGTACAATGGAGTGAGTACTGACTGACTCGGGGGTCAGCCAAGCTACTGCTTTATTATCTGCATGAGCCCATTTATCAATGCAGCCTCTGAATATTTAGCTCGCGAATTGCTTGTGACCCAAGGCACTCTGAAAACCTTCAAGTATTATAGGAACAGGAGCTATTATTTTATAGATGAAGAAACTAGAGACCCCAAGAAACTGAGGCTGGCAAATGGCAGATCTTCTGGTTTTGGGTGTAGTAAGGCACTGTATTAGGCCCTAAAGACACAAAGACAAAAGTGAGAAGAGTCCCCACCCTCATGGAGTTCACATTCGGTCAGGGAAACAACAGGAACACTTGTGATTATGCATAAGGTATATGCAAATGTATAAGCATTAAAGCAAGTGCCTGCCTCTTGCACCTTGTGAGGAGAGCATATTGTAAAACTTAAAATGTCTTCTGGGCATGGCAGAGTGGAGAGAACTTTGGACTGAAGCAAGGAAGACTTGGGTTCAAATCTTACCTCGGGTACATTGTAGGATCATCAGCAGGTCCATAGGACCGTAGATCCTAGTGCTGGAAGGGGCTGCTTTCATTTTTGTCTTCGTGTTTCCAGAGCCTAGGCCAGTACCTTCTTCTATCCCTATCTGGAAGCTCTGCCCTTTGGACATAAGACAGGGGTTCTTATAATTTTTTGTGGCATGGCTCCTTTTGGCAATCTGGTGAAGCCTGTGGACCCCTTCTCAGAGTGGTTTATTAAATGCATAAAATAAAATACAAAGGAAAGCAGCTACGCTGAGATACAATTATCAATGTATTTAAAAACGAATTCCAGATTAAGAAACCCTGATCTAAACCAACCCCCTCATTTTACAAATGAAACTGAGGAACAGGTTGTTTAAGGAACTGGTTTGCCTAGTGACTATCTGGAGGTGGGATTTGAAATAGGTTCTTTTGACTCCAAAGCTAACACTTTTGCCACTGCACTAGGCTACCTCAGAAGCCACTTAGACTCTCAGCCTCAGTTTCTTCATCTGAAAAATGGGGATAACTAATAGAGTCTCATAAGGGGGGGGGGAGGGGGAGAGGTGTCTAAAGTGTTTTGCAAACCGTGAAGCTCTATTTTTAAAATGAGTTATTGTTATGATGTTCGTGGACAGGGGGTTCAGCTTGGGGAAGAAAATCCAGGCATCTGGGCCATTAGAAATGTGGAAGGGGGAGGGGAGAGAGCTGTAAAAACAACCCCTTCCTGGCGAGGGGGAGGCGAGGAACCACCAAACAAAACTCTACCCACAATGGCCCTCTCTCTGGAACCAATTTCCAGCAAGCGCAGCAGTCCTGACAAGGTCATCAAGCTAGAGTTGGAAGCCTGGGCCCGGAAGATCTTTATCTGTGTGGGAAATAGGAAAATCATTTGACTGATAAAAGGAAATACAACAAATAGCCTCACAGCTCCCGGCCGGATCCCCTCGGGCACCTCTTCCACCGGAGAAAGGCGCGCGGGGCGGCCGGCTGAAGTGTACCCGCCCCAAAGTGCCTGTGCTGCCCCAGCGGATTTAAAAATAGTCCGACCCAGGCTCTTCGCAGAGCCAGGGACTTCATTAGCGCAGCCCCTGCGAGGCCAGCCCGGGAGCCGGCCGCCCGCTCTCGCCTCCCCCTCCCCTCTCCCCACCCCCCAGCTTTTTCGTCCTTTCTGTATTTTGGAGGCGCTCAGTCAGCGCGTGTGATGTATTTCACCCACGGGCCAGCTCCCACACGGCTAGTTTCAATCTGGGCACGTCTGTGGCTCACATCGAAAGTCCATTGTATTTAATGGGGTGTTAACACTGTTTATTCTCGGGGACTTCGCACCGTGATTTTACACTCTGCGGAAAAAGAGCAGCTTGGAGAAACTGGAGTGGTGAAGGGATCCCGTCTCCACCCACCCCTCATCAATGTGTTACGTTCGTCCAGCAGCCGGGCCCTCTCGGGACTCGCAGTCTAAACCTGCATTTCTTCAGGGGTATTCCCGAAATCCCTGGTCCTTAAACACCAGCGTGGCCAAGTTGCCCTCATTCTCCTCACAAGAGGAGTTAGCTGACTTGTCCAAGGTCACACAGCGGAGGCTGAGGTAGTGGGAACAACACTGGCCTTGGAGTCGGAAGACCTGGGTTTGAGTCCCAGCTTCGCCATTTGCTAGCCTCAGTTTCTCAGGGTTTCGGATTCTTCAACTATAAAATAGCTGCCGTTTCCACAACATTGTAAGGTTTCTAGACACATACACTTTGTGAGGTCAGTACTGTGAGCACATCTTACAGATAAGGAAACTAACTGAGGGCTGGAGAGATAAAGTGTTGGCTAAGTTCTTGCAACTAATAAATGTCTGGGGGCTGAAGTAAGAAGAATCCCAGTTCTGTGACTTGGGTACATAGCAATTTATCCCTCACCTGTACAATGATTGAGAATCACGCTAGATAGTCTCTGAGGTCCATTCCAGCTTTGATATTTTATGTTCTAAGGCAGGGGTGGGGAACCGTTGGACTCAGGCCACATATGGCCCTCTAGGTCCTCAAGTTCGGCCCTGGACCATCAAAAGCCACACTTGAGGACCTCGAGAGCCACATGTAGCCTTCAGGCCGCAGGTTCCCCATCCCTGTCTAGGGTCTCTCCCAGCTTTGGCATTCTACGCTGTCTGTTCTAAGTTCTGCCTGTCTCCATACTCCCCCTCCCTCCCTCTCCAGCTCTGACAATCTAGGCTGTGTGTTCTAAGGTCACTGAGGGCTCCGATGTTCTTTGGTTTCAAGGGAACTCTTTATTTAGGGAATTCCTGAACCCAGTTTGTAACTGCCTGCCTGAAATAACTCAGACCTCAAGAAGAGACCTCAAGTCCTGGCTTGGTATATGACCTTAGGTCAGTCTCTTCTCTTTGGACCTCATTTCCTTGTTCATGTAAAATGAGGGGGGTGCACTATTAGACCTCCGAGATTTCTTCCAGCTCTCAATCCACAAGCCTCTCCTATCTGTAAGTTTCTGGACCTCAGTTTTCTCATCTGTGAAATGAGGGGGTTGGATTATCTCCTCCCTGTTCCGTGGCACTCTGGTGAGCTGTAATTCCATGCTTCTGGTTCGGGACCTTTCTAATAGATGGCCTGGCTCCATGTTCACGTGGGTTCAGTCATCATTCCTCCATGGCAGCCAGGAGACACAGCTTAGCCTGATTCTCCTTTCTCCTCATCCAGTGGCTGCCACTGCGGGTCTTGTGATCTCTCCTCTGAGCTCTTGGCTTGAGAAGGTTTGGGGGGACTCTCTGTGAAGGACAGGAGTCTTTATTAGAGGGAGGGAGATGGAAGGCAGCAGGCTGCCCCAGGCTAAGTGGCTGGTAATTCTGTTTTACTCATTCTGGGAGTCCCGGGGGTGGGTGGCAGAGGGGCTCAGGGGCAGCGGGAGGCAACTCTGGTTGTGGTCACATTGCGGGGGAAGAAAAAGACCCCACAGTTGGGGCTGCAGCTGTTTCTGCCCAGGCCCAGATTCATTACAGAAAGCCTGGGGCACAAGGTCCTAGCATGAGACAGGTCCTCCTCCAGGGATTTTTGGGGCATTTTCCCAAAAGGAAGGGAAGCACTGGAATATTGGCGGGGGGAGGGGGGGGGGGGAGGGGGAGGGGGGGAGGGGATGGACAGAGAAGAAGTCTGGGAAAGCCAAATGATTATAAAATAGAATATAAACTCCTGAGGGCAGGGCTTCAGTTGCTTTTTTCTTTTTTCTTCCCAAAGTTTAGCACAATGCTTTGCTGTAGTAAATTCTTAATAAATGCTTCATTCATTGATTCATTCATTCATTCCCTACCCTTTGACCCAGAGATTCCACTGCTAGGCATATAATATACCCGAGGAAGTCACTGATTTAAAAAAAAAAAAGAAAAGAAAAAAGAAAGTCTCTGTATACGCCAAAATATTTATAACAGCATTATAAATAGGTTGCAAAAAACTGAAAACAGAATAGGTGTCCATTAATTTGGAAAATGGTTAAACAAATTTTGGTACAGAAATGTATGGAATATTACTGTATTCTAAGAAACAACAAACATGAATACAGAGAAACATGGGAAGACTTCTATGAACTGATGCAAAGTAAAATAGGTAAATCCCAGAAAGCAACACACACAATCGAAATTGCTAAACAATCAAAAATGAATGTCTCAAAATGACAAAAAAAATCTTGATCCCAAAGGAAGATGTGAATAGATGCTCCACTCCTCCGTAGAGGTAAGGGTCCACATTATGGAACATTGTCTATATTGTTGGGGCTTGGTGTTTTCTTTTTCTATGTATTGATCAATTTTGCTTATTTTTTTCCTCTTTCTTTTTCTTTAAAAAAAAATTCTTTGTTATATGGGATATCCCTCTCCCAGAGAGGGAAGGGGGAAAGGAGAAATACAAAGATCCAAAGTTAGGGACCATAAAGATCATCTAGCCTAGCCTTCTCCTTTCACAGAGCTGGAGACTGAAGTCCAAGGAGATAAGGTCAAACCACAGGTAAATGGGAGAGGTGGGATTCAAACCCAAATCTCATAAGGCTTAACTTAAGCAGACAAAAAAAATGCAAAGACACAGTACACGTATCCCTTCCACATCATGATTTTCTTAATCATGGTTTCAATATATCGCAGGTTCGGCATAAGAAATTAAATAGAAACTTGGGGGGAGTTTTGCAGAAGCCACGAAGACCAGCAGATGACACAAAAAAGTTTAGAAACTCAGAAATGCATAAAATACATGTATAGTATTGTATAATATTGACATATTTTATCTTTAAATTCCATAATAATTCAGACTTCTTCTCTGGTATGAAGGGAGGGCCAAAAAATTTTATGTGGATTTTCCAGATCATGGGGTGCTGTGCCTCTAACCCCCTGACATGGAAAGGATAAATGTGTAACTCATATACAATTAAAGCAAGTCTTTTTTTCCTCTCTGGTGAATCCCACCTACCACAGGGGCCTATATAATTCTCCAGATTTATAGTTCTAGCTTGGCATTGAGCTCCACCTCCATCAACTAGGTAAAAGAATTCAAGGCTGCTACAGAATCAAGTAACCCTTTTTCCTGGCACACACAGTCTGTATAACTCACAGTAGTAGGGAGAGACAAGACCTGGGTTTATTCTTTGGTTCTTGGACTTGCTTGGTCCAGAAACTTTATAACTAGGTAGAGCTGCTCATCGGCTGTTCCATCATTGACTCTTTCCACTGCCATATCTGAGGCTTTGTGCCAGTGGCCTGAAGGGACTGTATGGCTGTGCCGGCTGCCTTCTAGGGCAGGAGTTCTCTACCTTTTTGTGTCATGGATTCCCTTTGGCCACCCAATGAAGCCCGTGATGCCTCCTCAGGGTAATGCTTATTACCTACATTCAGAGTGAAGAAAATGCTAAATTTCAGTTATGTTAGTGAAAATAAAGATATATTTTTTTGTTATGCAAGTTCGTGTATCACCTGAAATCTATCCACAGCTTGTAGATCTCAGGTTAAGAAGGCCTTTTCTAGAGAAGTGAACATGTATCCAATTGATTAGCTTCTCTTTGTCTGCCTCTCTCTATCTATGTCCACATCTCTATTTTCCCTTTTAAAGCTCAAATCTATGGGTACAGCTCAAGTATATAAACTGCCTGTGAATCGATCAATCATTCTCAATGTGGTACCCCAACATGGGAATTCATATCTTAGCAAGGAGACCTCATCGATGCCAAAAAAAAGTCTTCATTGTGTTACAGCTTGGATAGGAAAGCCTCCCAAAAGTCAGTGGGATCTTAGGTGGCATTAAGATAGCAGAGAGGGATAGCATCAGTACAGGGGAGGTGAGAATCCCACCGTCCCCATCCCTGATCAAACCACAGCTGGAGTATTGTGTTTGGTTCTGGGTAGGACAGCTTAAGAAGGACATTGAGAAGCCAGAGGGTGTCTGGAGAAGGGCAGCCAGAATAGGGAAGAGCCAAGAGCCTAGAGAGTGTAACATAGGAAATAGTTGAAGGAGATGTCTAGCCCAGGGAAGAGAAGGCTTTGAGGAGAAGGGATGAAGAGGGAGCTTTCTTCAAGTGTGTGAAGGACCAACGTGTGAAAAGAGGGTTGAGCTGTTTCCATTTGGCCCAAAGGTCAGAACCTTTGGGAGGAGCAGTGATTGATAGAAGATGTAAAGAGACTGATTTGGGCTGGATGCAAGGCAAAGCTTCCTAATAACTAGAATATCCTCAAAGTGTACTGGTCTACGTTGGGCTCCCTCTGCGAGGTGCTGCTAAATGTTTAATAACCAGCTTTCCATTAAAAATGTATGAACTACATGCTTTTTTCCTTATCGCTTTCTTAAGTCTAGGTTCAGCCCAACAATAAATCAAGCCCTGGTTTGTTGTTCGCTGATTTCTGAGGTGTAAATGCTCACAGTGAAAATTTTACAATCAGCTCTCAAAATTCACCTGGCTCCTCTGGCAGGTGAAAGAGGAAATGACTGAGGAAACAAAGGTTTGGGTTATTGATTTGTTGAACAATGCATGCCAATCGCCCAACAAATCAGGACCAGTATTCTTTCTCCTCTTTGACACTGGATCCTAAATACAGGGAGAGACAGATTTTTATACATTAAAAACAACCAAATCAGACAAATTAATTAAAAGGAAACAATTAACCAGGATACAACATTAGGTAAACTGATTGCTAATTGGAGGAACGATTAGTGACTTTCCAAGTTGGGAGGGGAAGAGTGAACAGGTGGAATTCCCTGAGATCAAAAGAGATGTCCCACTCCCCCTGGGTGTTTGTATACAATCAAAGGAACATGGAAATGATAACTGATGGACCAGTATAGGGCCAGTTATGGGTTGCTTGAGATGTATAATTGTGAGAAAACTTGCATCAGTCTTCAGATCTAGCTGAGTTTCTGGTCAGCATAACCGAGGTCCTTAGTTAAGGGTCTCTAAGGAGCAGATAGATTTTAGAGGTGGTCCAGCTTTCCAGACACACAGAGCTAGGTTCCAACAATGTAATAAGCTTTTCTCACAATTGAATAAAGTTTTCTCACAAGGCAGACATTGGACTAGACTTTGAATAGAAAGGAAGCTGAGCTCGCTCCAGAATTGAGTCAGTCACAAGATGGAGTCAGTATGGTTCGCTCAATTCCTACAATTAAACACTTGTTCTCCTAATTCCCCCAGTTCCCTCACTTCAACACACCTCTGCCAGCAACACTCTACCTCCTATCACAGAGCCTTTTACATTGGCTGTTTCCCATGCCTGGAACGCTCTTCTTCCCAACCTACAATTCTCAGAATCTCGGGTTTGACTCAGTGGTCAAGGGAGATGAATAAAGTTCTCAAAGGAAGAATTTCAAGTGATTCACAACCACATGAAAGGATAATCCAAATCACTAATAGTAAGAGAAATACAGGTCAAAACAACTCTGAAGTTTCACCTCACACCCTCCAAATTGGCCAAGAAGGCAATAAATGGCAATAGTCAATGTTGAAGAGGTTGTGGCAAAATAGGCACACTAATACATTACTGGTGGACTTGTAAATTAGTACAACTATTCTGGAAAGCAATTCGTAATGATGTAAATAAAATGACTAAAACGTCTATACCCTTCGGAGAGATTCTGCTACTAGACTTATACCCCAAGGGTGTCATTGATAAGATGAAAGTACCTATATTCACTAAAATATTTATAGCAGCACTTTTTGTTATAGCAAAGAATTGGAGAAAAAGTAGATGCCCATCAATTGGGGAATGGCTCAATGAATTGTGGTGTGTGAATGCAGTGGAATATTACTGCACTGCAAGAAATGATGTATGTGACAAAGACAGGGAAACATGGAAAGATCTATATGAACTAATGCAAAGGAAAGTAAGCAGAGCCAAGAAAACAATAGACACAGTGACCACAATACTGTAAGTGGGAAAAAAACTGCAGAACAATTAAAGCAAACATTGCAAAATTTACAAGAACAAGTTTGTTTCTAAAGAAGAGATAGGAGAGGACAATCCCAGCCCACTCCTTTACAGAGCAGGGAGGTTCTCAGGTGTCATACATCCCATGTTTTCTGACCTTTTCAGTGGATTGATTAGTTGTGCTGAATTTTCTTTTTGTCTTCAAGAAAATATTATTTATTATATGAGATGGCTCTCTGGGAATGGAAGAGGAGGGATGCTGGGGAAAACTATAATGTTGTAAAAAAGTTATCAATAAAAGCTTATTAAAAATAAAAAAGATTGCCCTTGAGCATCACCTTTTCCAGGAAGTCTTTCCTGGTCCCTCTCACTGCTAGTACCATCTCCTCTAAGGCTGACTTCCATTCATTCTGTGGTTATTTTGTACCTTACATTCATATATATACATGTATTTGTATATGTACATATTTAATATTTAACTGGTATATCAAATAATGTATATTCTGAGTGTATATATGTATATATGTGTACACACACACACACACACACACAAACACACATATATAACTAGGTCAGAACCAGGAGCAGTGTTTGATAGAAGATGTAAAGAGATTGATTGAGGTTGGATGCAAGGAAAAGCTTCCTAAAAATTAGAGCTTCCTCAAAATTAACTGGGCTACCTTGGGCTCCCCCCAGGGTGTTGCCAGTGAATGTGTCATAATCAGCTCTCCAAAGAAAAAAGTATGAACTACATACTTTTAAGATTAATTCGCATTATTAAAACTTTCTCCATCACTTTCTTATATTTAGACAACCAACAAAATGAAAAATCAAGCTGATGTGTTGTTTGCTGATTTCTGAGGTATAAATGTTCACACTGAAAATTTAACAATTAGCTCTCAAAATTCACTTGGCTCCAAGACACTCTGGTGAGTTAGACAGGTGTGAAATAGATGGATAGGTGGATGAATAGAGTTGGAGAGAGAGAGCAATAGAGAGATAGATAAATAGATCTATATATAAAATATCTCTTCCACTAGAATATAAGCCTTTTGAGGGCAGCTTCCCCCCCCCAAAAGGTATAAACTATATACTTTTAAGTTTAATCGTCATTAATACTTTTCCCATCACTTTCTTGTTGTTGGCTGATTTCTTGCTCTTTGTACCCCCAGCATATAGCACCGTGCCTGGCACATAGTGCATGCTGACAGATTGATTGATAGGTCCTTATAGTTTCATATTAGAAATCTAGAATCTCAGACCTAGTAGGGACCTCAGAGGACCTCCAGTCCAGCTCATGACTGAAAAGGAATTCCCTCTACAAAATCCCTGGGAAGCGCTGAGCCAGCCTCTGACTGGGAGTCAGCAGCTGCTACCCCACTAGATGCTAAGCCCCCTAGTGGCAGGGATTGACTTTGTATGCAACTTTTTATTTTTTGGTCTCTCCCATAGTGCCTTGCAAATAGCAACTGGACAGTAATTATTTGTTAATGTATATAATCTCTCCCCGCCCCTCTCCCCCCCTCTCTTCCCCGCTCTCGTCTTGTCTTTCTTGCGATGAGCCTGAAAGCAATGGTCTCATATTGAGCTATTTCTGTAACTGTTTCTTTGCAACCCTGAGGGTCTTCCCCTCCCAGCTTGATTTTTTTTTTTCTAATTAAAGGGGCCATCCCTTGACTCACTTCTTAAAGAGGCCTGCCTATTCACTGAATGGTCATTACCTCACTCAAAATGAGAACCTGAAAAGGCCTTAGCTTAAAAGGGCCAGGGTCTCCCATGGCATCCTGGGTCATCTCCAGTCATCCTGATGAATATCTGGCCACTGGACCCAGATGGCTCTAGAGGAGAAAGTGAGGCTGGTGACCCTGCACAGTCCTCCCTCACTCAAATCAAAGTCAACTGCAAGTCATGTCATCATTTCCCTGATGCCATGGTCCTTTTTGAAAATGAAGGATGGCAGCTAGGTGGCGCAGTGAGTTAGAGCATTGGCCCTGGAGTCAGGAGGACCTGAGTTCAAATCCGGCCTCAGACACTTGACACATGTACTAGCTGTGTGACCTTGGGCAAGTCACTTAACCCCAATTGCCAAAAAGCAAAAAAAAAAAAAAAAAAAAAAAAGAAAATGAAGGACAAACACAACAATTCTGAGAAGCTGTATAGAGGAGCAGAAAAGGCACTGGATTCAGAGATTTGGGTTTGAATCTCGACTCTAGTATTTCCTAGCTGGGTGGCCATGGGCAGGTCACTTCTTTTTAAGCTAGTTTCCTCATAGGGAAAGGGCTTATCAGTGAGTGGTCTATGCATCAGTCCAGCATCTCAGCAACTCCCTTCCCTGGCCACCACTGTCCTTCATATGTTGCCTTACTCTATTAGAATTTTTAAATTACAAAAAATATCTGCAGGTTCTGTTTATCATCCCTAACCCTTCTTCCCTCAGCTTTTGCTTGGCATTCAAGGCCCTCTGCAATCTGATATGACCCTACCTTTCCAGTCTTATCTCATACTACTGTACTCTATGCTTCAGCCAGACTAGACCGCTTAATGTTCCCCAAACACAGCCTGAATTTTCCTCCTTTCATACCTTTGCCTACGCTGTGCCCTTTGCCTAGAATATCCTTTTTTCTCTTTTCCACCTGCTGAATTCTAGTGCACCCTTTAAAGCCCAACTCAAACATCACCTCCTCCTACAAACCTTCCCTGATCCACTCCAAGTATTAATAATGTCCTTGCCCCCCACCTCACAAAATATTTTGTATTTATCATATGATATTGCATATTATAGTTGTCTGTGTTTGTGTCTTTTCCTTCTACTTGAGAGGGCAGGGACTGTGTCTCATCCAAAGCATGCAACTCCTCTAGCACCCAGGACAGTGCTTTGCTCAGAGTGGGTGCTTAATAAAACAGATCTTTTAAAGAAACAGAGCCAGGGCATTCCGGCTGATAGGTTTCTCTTCCCTTTAGCTGGGGGAAGTCTAGGGCAGGTGCAGGTGCTTTCACAGGTGCAAGGACACCTGATTGTGGGAGGGGGAAGAATCCCCACCCCTCTCCTGGGAGTGGGAAGGGCATCTCCTTGGATGCCAAGGAAAGTTAGCAAAGACTCCCAGGATGGCTAATGAGAGCAGGAGAGAGGTTCTTGCAGGTGTGTTAGGCCTGGGAAGATTCATGACTAGAAGATGTGTCACAGCCAGCATTGCCAGAGTCTGGGAGGCAGGACATTTGATCTATGCAGAAAGACAGCGGCTGCTGCCAACAGTCCTAATGAGGGCCTCAGCCTTTCCTCTCCTCTTTCCCACTCTGAGGTTGCCGGTAGGGAGAAGATAAAAGCACAGAGAGTCCAGGCCTCTGGACTAGTGTCAGGTTGGTCCATTATCCTGTGGGGGTAGAGTTGTATATTTTGGAAGGAAAGAGAACAAAAGAGTCAGGGGGTAGGTTTGTGTTGCTCTCTCTCTCCTTTGTCTTGTGGGACCCTGGGCTGAGGTGGGGCTGGAGGGCCAGGCAGTGATGATAATGTAATACCAGGTGGGTGATGGCAGGATGACACCTTCCTCTTCTCTTGGGAAGCACCTAGGTCTGAGGTCTCAGGACCTGGGCAGGCAGTATTGATGGGTCCTTGCATGCCACACCCACAGAGGCCCTCATTTCCAAGAGCCATGATATCATAGTTAATATAGGTCTGGAACACTCCTATGTTGTTTAAGGAAGCAGCAGAATTACAAGGGTTACCTCCAGACTCCTTCACAGAGGATTGCCCCAGAGATCCAGGGGTTCTCTGCCCAGGGCTTAAGACCTTTGGAAAGCAGGAGAGAGTGTCTCTGAAACTTTTCTCCCATCTGTCTCCTCTTGGCCTATCCTGCTGCCACCGCCCAAACTTAGGCTTCTATCACTTCTCCCTTGGACACTGTAACACCCCAAACTGGTCTCCCTGCTCAAGACCCTTCTCTCTCAAGTTCTGCCAAAACACAGTGTCCAGGGGATCTCGGGTCACAAGTTTGCTCCTAGGACTCTCTCCCAAAAGTCTTCAATGTCTACCTATTGTCCCTAGAATATAATGTAAAGCTGTCTCCCCACCCCAATCTGCTTCCAACCTAGCTTTCCAGACTATTTTCCTCTTCTGCATACTATGCTCTAATCAGACTAGATTACCGTCAATTACTGGACCTTTTTCTTTGTCCTCTCATCTTCTCCTATCGGGAACACGCTTGCTCCTCACTGACCTCTGCCTGCTGAAATCCTCTTCTTCCTTCAAGGTCTCTCCACCCGTCCATGGAACCTCTTGTGGTCTCTCCCCACAGAGAATCTTCTTTCCCTCCAGACATTTTCCTAGGGCTTTGTCCAGATATCTCCTCCCTGACCCACACACTCTACTTGGCTCGGAGGTGGAAAGAAGGAGCAAGTGAACCTCTGGCCCATTTGGAGAACCAGGGAATTTGTCCAGGTCTTGGGAACAACGTATGGTGTAATTAGAAGGCGAAGCTGCCATCCACAGGGTGGGCACTCAATACATATTTGACAAATTTGAATGAATTCTATCTGACATTTATATAGCCCTCTAAGGTTTGCAGAGGCTTATATACATAATGAAAGTAATCAAAGGAAGCCCCTCCCCCTCCCCCGCTACTTTCTGGGAACATTTCCCCGGTGGCCCCCGTATAGGGCTGAGAATGGGTGAAGGCACATGGGCTCTGACCTCCTGGTAAAGGGTGTGGGGTGGGAGGGGCTGGGCTAAAGTTAGAGAGACACTAGAGGATTCTTACCATTCCCATTTTACAGGTGAGAGAACTGAGTGACTAGAACACTGGGCTTGGAGTCAATAAAACTTGAGTGCAGATCCCACCTAGACATTAGCTGTGTGACCCTGGGCAAGTCATTCAGCCTCCACCTCAGTTTCTTCATCTGTAAATAATAGTAACGGCAGCCACCTACCTCCCGGGTTTGCTGTGAGAGATTGTTAAATATTTTGTAAGCCTTAAAGTTGATTTATTATTATTTTATTACATATTATTATGTATCATATCATATTATATCATATTTATTATACTATAGTTATTACTGGCACACAAGTAATTATGATAATAAAAGCCAGTATTTATAGAATGCTTTAAGTTTTGTGAAGTGTTCTATATACATTATCTCACTGGAGACTGACAACAACCATCTGAAGTAGGTGCTATCCTTATTCCCTTTTTACAGTTGAGGAAACTGAGTCTGGGAGTGATTAAGTGATTTGCTCAGGGTGAAGCACAGACTTTTCTTCACTACCTTTTAATGAATCCGTGCAATGGACTAGAAGTCAAGTCATCTGAGTCCCCAGATCTGCCACTAAGTCCCTGTGTGATCTCGGACAAATCAAGTCAATAAACATTTATTAAGCCTCTACTAGGTGGGGCAGTTAGATGAGGCAATGGATAGAATCAGGAAGACTCAGCTTCCTGAGTTCAAATCTGGCCTTAAACACTTCCTAGCTGTGTGATCCTGGGCAAGTTGCTTCACTCTGCTTCAGTTTCCACATCTGAAAAATGAGCTAGAGAAGGAAATGGCCAGTCCCTCCTTTATCTTTGCAAAGAAAACCCTAAATGGGGTCACGAAGTCAGGCACGACTGAAATGACTCAATGACAGCAGCAACGTACTAGCCGCCGTGGTAAATGCTGAAGATACGCAAGGAAGCAAAAGAAAGCCCCTGCCCTCAAGGAGGGTGCAATCTAATGGGGGAGACAACATGCGAACAACTACATGCAAACAAGGTATAGACAAGATACATGTGAGATATTCAATAGCGGAAGGTGCTAGCATTAAAAGAGAAGGTTTCTTGCAGAATTTTAGCTGGGATGTGGAGGGAACCAGAGAAGTCAGGAAGTGGTGGGGGGAAGGGGGCATAAGGGGAGGGAATTCCAGGCATGGGGCACAGCCAGAGAAAGTTCAGGGAGTCAGGAGAAGGATGGCATATCCGGTGTACAGAGAACATCCAGGAGGCCAATGTCATTGAACTGAAGAGTAGGTGGTGGGGAGTATGGTGTAAGAAGACTGGAGAGGTAGGAGGGGGCTAGGTTATGAGGGACTTTCACAGCCAAAGACAGGATTTTACGTTTGATCCTGGAGGGGATAGGAAGCTACTGATTTTATTGATTAGGGGACTCGTATGGACATGCCTGCATTGTAGGAAGATTACTCTGATAGCTGAATGGAAGATGGACCGGAGTGGGGAGAAACATGTCCAGAGCCCAGCCAGAAAGCCATTGTAATTACCAGGTGTGAGCTGGCAAGGTCCTACACCAGAATAGTGTCAGAGGACAGGAGGGGGTTTATATGGGAGATAGAATCTACAGGACTTGGTGTCACTTTGGATTACAAGTCACTTTCTTCTCTGGGCTTTGGTTTCCTTATTTAAAGATAAAAGGAAGTTGACCATCATCTCTAAGATCACATTCATCTCTAATGTCAGGTGAGTCTTATGCCTTGCTAAGACATGTGAATTTCAGGATGTTCTGTTAGCACTGATTGGTGTGGGTTTTCTGGCAGTAGATGTCAAAGAGCTCTGGACAGAGATGGTGCTGAGAGGGCCCCCCAGCATCTTCCAGTCTTCCCTTAGATCTGCTGACTGTCCCATGAGGCCAGCTGGTTCTTTGCAACTTACTCCTTGTGGGTCCAGATGCCCCCTCAAGCTCTTGGTGGGGCCCTCACCCTTCATACAATGGCCCACTCAGCTCCTTCATCCTTCATGGCCAGAATTTCACACTTGGCCTGGGTCAGGGTTCCTTCCTCCACTTGAGCCTTCATCTGGACCCTACTGGGCCCTGGTTCTGAAAGGAATCTTTTCAAGCCCAGGCATTTTCTCAGGACCTCTGACTTCAAGAGCTCAGTGAAAAACGGCAGTTGACCCCAGAAGAGCCACAGAGGAGAAATGAAAGCTCGGCTTTGGCCCTGGGGAAGATAAAAGGCCCTTGCCTACACTGGGGTGGTGTAGCTGGCTCAGCTCTCTTCATTGCAGAGTACCTGACTCATCCGAACATGGCTGTAGGCCCCATGGGGCATAAAGGCTTGGCTTACCTGGCTCAGGTTATATTGGGTACTCATCAGATATTATTAAGCAACATTAATAATAATCACAACAGTGGTCTGAATATCGCAAAATGTCAGTCAGAAGCAACCTTGGGGTCACCTAGTCTCAATGTTTTTTTTTTAAGGTAGAAAAAAAGAGTCAAGAAAGGTGGTGTGAACTTTTCCATGAAGCCTTCCTTCCCTTCCCTCCACCAGTTATTAGGTCTTGTCTTCTATAAATCCCTTGTGTTTAATTTACCCTCCATATATCGTGTATTCTCCCTGGAGACCAGAAACTTCTTGAAGGCAGGGTTTGTTTTGATTTTATCACTGTATTCACAATAAGTCATTCAAGCATTTATTAAGTGCCTTCTATGTGCCAGACACTATGCTAAATGCTAAGAAAGCAAAAAAAGGGGGGCAAAAGACAATCTGTGCTCTCAAGGAGCTCACAGTCCAAGGGGTGAGATAAGTAAAGTGATATGTAAGTTTTTTAAAGAGTGTAACCCCAGTCCCAAAGCCCACTGGTATGGGATGCTCTCCTTATTGGTGGAGATCAATGCCCTGTGTTTGTGTGAGGGGCTGGGTAGAGTTGGTGAGAGCTGGAAAGAGCACCAGTCTTCTCGAGTCTTTAAGAGTTCCTTTGGGCTCCGCCATTGTTTTGGTCCATGGTACCTTTTGGCAAAATGAAGTTTCCCTGCTAATTTCCTTTAATTAGGTATATTTTTCCTTTTGCTTAGTGTGAAATTATGATTACTACCCCTACCTGTAACCATTTCCCCCGCCTTAGCTGAAGCGTGATAGATTCTGCTCAGACTCCTTATTGTAACTCTGTCTCTCTTTTAAGTGTGTATCTTTTAAATAGCATATTGTTGAATTCTGGTTTCTAATCCATTCTGCTATTTGCTTTTGTTTTATGAGTGAGTTCATGCCATTCACACTCATAGTTATGATTACTAACTATGTATTTCCCCTCATCCTATTTTTCCTATTTATCCTTTTCTCTGTCTCTGCCTCTCTGTCTCCCTGTCTCTCTCTCTGTCTCTGTTTCTTTACCATGTCCCTCCCCAAAAGTCTGTTTTCCTTCTGCCTCCCTCGATCCAAGCTTCTTTCTATAAGCCTCCTCCCTTACACTCCTCCCTTTTCCCTCCTACTTCCCTGTTGGGTAAGACAGATTTCTGTGCCTGAGTGTGTAAGTTATTACTTCTTTGAAACTATTCTGATGAGAGTGAGATTCAAGCATTGCCTGTTGCCCTCCCCCTCATTTTCCTCTCTATTGTAAAATCTCTTTCTTTCATTCCTCTTTTATGTGAAATAATTTTCCCATTCTTCCTCCTCCTTCTCCCTTCTCTCACTTTTCCACTTCTTAATTTTTTTTAAGATCATCCAAGCATAGTCAACTCACACCTGTGCCCTCTGTCTATATATACTCCTAACTGCCCTGATGATTAAACTCTTAGGAGTTACAAGTATCACCTTCCCATGTAGGAATGAAAACAGTTTAACTTTATTGAGTCCCTAATGATTTCTCTTTTATGTTTACCTTTCTCTGCTTCTCTTGAGACTTGTATTTGAAAGTAAAAGTTTCTATTCATCTCTGGTCTTTTCATAAGGAATACTTAAAAGTCTTCTATTTCATTACATTTCTATTTTTTCCCTAAAGGATTGTACTCTGTGTTGCTGGGTAGATTATTCTGGATTGTAATCCTGGCTCCTTTGCCTTCAAGATTACCTTCATATTCCAAGACTTCTGCTTCTTTAATATAGAAGCTGCTAACTCTTGTGGGATCCTGACTGTGGCTCCATGTGATATGAATTGTTTCTTTCTGGCAGCTGGCAATATTTTCTCCTTCACCTGGGAGCTCTAGAATTTGGCTACAATGTTTTGGGGAGTTTTCATTTTAGGATCTCCTTCAGGAGGTGACCAATGGGTCAGTTTCTATTTTACTCTTTGGTTCTAGGATATCAAGGCAATTTTTCATGATAATTACTTGAAATATGATGTCTAAGCTCTTTTTTTGATCATGATTTTCAGGTAGTTCAATAATTCTTAAATTATTTTTTCTTGATCTATTTTCCAGGTCATTTTTTTTGGATGCGATGTTTCATATTTTCTATTTTTTTATTCTTTGGACTTTGTTTTATTGTTTCTTAATGTCTCATAGAGTAGCTTCCAGTTAATTTTTATGGAAGTATTTTCTTGAGTGACCTTGGCCAATTCTGCTTTTTAGGAGTTCTTTTCTTCAGTGAATTTTCTCTCTCTCTCTCTCTCTCTCTCTCTCTCTCTCTCTCTCTCTCTCTCTCTCTCTCTCTCTCTTTTTACCATTTGGCCAATTCTGTTTTTTAAGATGTTATTTTCTTCAATTTTTTTCTGTCTTTTTTTTAAACCAAGGTGTTGACTCTCTTTTCATAATTTTCTTGCATCACTCTCATTTCATTTCCCAATTTGTCTTCAACCTCTCTTATTTGATTTTTAAAATCCTTTTTAAACTCCTCCAGGAGTTCTTGTTGGCTTTGTGTCCAGTTCACATTTTTTTGTGTTTGAGGCTTTCCTTGTAGCTATTTTGACATCCATGTCTTCTGAGTTTGTATCTTGATCTTCCCTGTCACCATAGAGGCTTTTTATGGTCAGGTTCTTTTTTGGGGTGTTATTGTTTGCCCATTTTTCCTAGACTATTTCTTGACTTTTAACTTTATATTAAAGTTGGGCTCTGCAGTGTCCTAAGCTTCAGGTTTTTCATGCTGCAGTTTTCAGAGCTAGTTTTTGGGAGGTCTGTAAGTTTCCATTGCTTCAAAGGTGGTTTGATACAAGGAGAGGTGTGGACACTCCTCTCCTGGCCTGTGTTCTGGTCTTTACTCAGGAAGGGACCTTGCTCCTCTGCAGCCACAAGTGCTAGTGTTCCTCAAGGCCCTGGAAATGTAACCAGGTCCCCCACTTCCTTATGATAGACCACAACCCTCTTTTTCACTTTAGATCTGCGACCAGAGTCCCTGCTCTTCTTCAGATACAGCCATCAACACTCTTCATTGCCTTAGAACTGTGACCAGGTCCCTGCTCCTTTGTTAGCAACCACAAGGCCTCTTCTCCATCCAGGAACCGTGACTAGGAACCCCGCTCCCCTGCAGTGGAAAGCTCTGGTGCTCCTCCTTGTCCTGGAACTGTGACCCAGAACTGTGTCTAGGCAATGCAACAGGGTCCTGTGCCCAGTGCCCGTAAAGGGTCCACTGTAATCTCTTTCTGACCAGTTGTCCAACCTCCTCACCATCTCTGGGCTGAGAGCTCCCCAAGCTGTGTGTAGCTGCTTCCAAGATCCACCACTGGTGCCTGAACTCTGGGCCAACTGCTCTCCTCCATGTCTCAGACCTCTTCTGCTGACCTCCCAAGTTGTCTTGGGCTAGAAAAATGTCTCCCTCTGACCTTTGGTTGGCTCTGCCACTCCAGAATTTGATTTGAGATGTTATTTTAAAGTCGTTTAGAAGGAAATGTTGGGAGAGCTCAGCTGAGTTGGTGTCTGTACTCCGCCATCTTGGTTTTGCCTGTGTAGCCTATTTTTGAAGTGGTAGGATAATAGCTATCATACAATTGTTCTTTCTATATACTCACTCCCCAACCAATTCCCCTATCCCAGCTCTCCCTCCCACACTTTGAATGGAGGAAGGGAAAATACCTAATTAGTTAAATGACTACATGGTAATATCCCAGGCACCCAGAGGCTGCCATCCAATCAATGAACTTCAGATTGGTTGTGGATGAGCCCAAATTATAGAACAAACTAATCTCCTAGGGAAGACAATTCTCCAATCAGTGGTGAGGGGAGGGGGCCCTGGCCCAGAATATGCCATCATCTTGTGGGTGTCACCAGGAAGAAGCAACTTCAGCCTAGAAGGATTTGGGGAGGAGCCAGGTTGGGTCCAAGGACCTGGAGCTCCAGACAAGAGCTTAGAGGTCAGTTCTGTTTCTCCTAGACTGGAACTGCGGAGTTCATTTTCCAGACACTTCTGTGATAAGAGACCTGCTGGTCTAGGGAAGCTGCAGATTCCCCATTTCAGGAGAGGGCCCGTCGGCCTTTGGCTCACAGACGTCCCAGGCTCAGTCTCGGGTGAGGGTGCCCTCTAAAGAGAGTAGCCAAGCTCTCTGACCTTTTATGCGCCTACCCTAGAACTCCAGGGAAAATCAGTAAAGCTCATGTCTAGGATCTCCACAAAAGAGAATGACAGATACAATGATAGTGATGACAGCAACAATAATAAAATTTATGTTGCATTTTAAGGTTTGAAAAGTACTTTATATATTATCTTACTGGATCCTCAAATCCTTATTTGATTAACCTTAGTATCTTTAATAAACCCTGTGAAGTAGGTACTTTTATTATCACCACCCCTATTTCACAAATGAGGAAACTCAAGTTCGGAGTGATAGCTGATGGCAGTGGAAATGACCACAGATGGATGCAGAAGGATAGTCACCTGAGGATGGGGGTGGACTGGGGAAGGTAACAAGTATTTATTAAGTCCCTACTGTGTGCCAGGCACTTTACAAATAACTCATTTGATCCTCACAACAGCCTTAGGAGGTAGGTGCTATTGTGGTCCCCATTTTTCCAAATAAGGAAACTGAGGCAGGCAAAGGTTAAGTCACTTTCCCAAGGTCACAGAACTAGCAAGTGTCTGAGGCTGGATCTGAACTCAGGTCTCCCTGACACAAGGCCACCCACTGGAGTCAGAAGACCTGGGTTTGAATCCTGAGGCTGCTATTCACTAGCTACATGACTGGATGGGAGTTCAGTTTCCTCACTAGTCAAAAAAGAGGGGGCTGAGTTAGGTGGCTTGTCAGGTCCCTAGAGTCCAACTTGAGACCATTGTGGTAGGAAGGAGAAGAGGCTGAGAATTCAGGAAACCGGTCCTGGCTGGAGGAGGAGGTGGGGCTGCTAGAGAGGGGCGGGAATGTGTGTGTCAGGGCAGATTAGCCAGAGTCTCCATGTTGCCAAAGACACATCCACAGTGAGAGGCCACCTTTGGCCAGCTTAGGAGGCTCAGTTTTCAGCAAATACAGTCTCCTAGAAAAAGTGAGGCGTGGGTTCCACCCCTCCACACCACTCCACCCAGTCTGCCCCCTGTGGAATTTCAATTCAAAAGCTATTTTTGTCTGAGGCAGATAACAATAAGTTCATTATACACACTTCCTCACTAAGAGCTGGGTGGTCCAGTGGAAAGAGACTCTACTTGGAATGAGTCCGCCCACCTGGGTCTGATTCCCAACTCTCACCCTGGCCAGTCTTGGGACAGTTACAGAGGAAATGGGGCTGGAATTGGTATCCTATGGCCTGGATTTTAGTCCCCAGCTCTCCCAACTTCTCCCTGTGACCTGAAAGAAGTCTCTTGACTTCTCTGGGGTTTCCTAGATTATCTGGTCTCTGAGGCCCCTTCTAGCTCTCAGTCTATACTTTGGGCAAATCTCTTATCCCCCCAAGGTCTCAAGGGGTCCATGAACTTGCATGGGGAAAAATAATTCCACCTTTGCTTTCACTAATCTCTAAATGAAATTTTACCTTTCCCTCAATTACTTAAAAATATTACTCTGAGAAGGCTTCACCAGACTGGTCAAGGGGCCCATGACACCGAAAATGTTAAGAATCCCTGTTTTATATGTTTATTGCATTCCCACCCTATTTGAAAGTGCTATTAAAGCATGAGAGGCCGTGTGGCCTAATGAGTAGATAATCAGCCTCAGAGCTAGGAAGACCTGCCCCTGTTACACTCCGGCTGCGTGATGATGGGCATGTCATTTAATGTCTTGATGCCTTAAGTGGGCTCTTTCATATCCCAAGTCAATGAGAAGGTGGCAGCTTGCACTGGAAGAAGGAGTTTTCCTCAACCACACATCCCCCATTCCAATGAAATCATGGGTCCAATCCCTACCCCTATTAAAGGGGTATGTCCATTTATGATGATTTTAGTCCAAGTTGATGAGTGCATGGCTCTAGATTGAGATGGGGAAAGCAATTCAGAGGGGGCTGGTTGCCCTCAGCATAAATTGAGGTTTGTGCAAAGAAATTCTAGAGAAAATTTTGACAGTATTAGTAATCTCTGGAACTCTGAAATATCCAGACCTCCAAATGCTTTTGAACCTGGAGAAAGATTTAATAAGGAAATGAGCCAGTAGAAATAGATGATGGAAGTTGGTGTGTTTGTTCAGGTATACATCTAGTACATATCACCAAGCGTTGCCCCATCTGGCTATAGTTACATGACTTTAAGTTCTTTCTGGATGATCACAGTTACCTCTCATCTCCCTTACTGGGAAGGGTTTAATCTCAACTATGTGACTAAGAAGGCTGGAGCAGTACTAGGGTTTTCTCTCCTATGGTCCCTGGTCCATGTGGGAACTCCTCCCCCCACCCCATTGAAATCCATGGGATTGAGATAAGAGGAAGAAAGTAACCCACTGATGGAGCAGGAATTCAGGCTTGAGGTCAGTACTAACTCAGGAGGCAAGAGAAGAGATCCGTTAGAAGAAATGACTGTCTCCTTCAACCTGGCTCCCCCAAGATTCTTTGATGATGACTGCTTTTGTTTCCTAGCCCTTTCCTTGTGTTGATATGCTGGTACCACCTTGGGTGAGGTCTATCAGATCCAGCCACTCCAATAATGCCAGGGGCTCCGATTTGATCATGCACTATTGTTTATTATGGTCTATGTGTTTGCATTTTGGGATTGGCTTCCCTTTGTCTCAAAGTTTGTCTACATTTTGTAATGATGGTGTTGGCTTCCTACCAAAAGGCTCCCAGGGTTCTTCCAGACTGAAAGCTTTGTTTCCAAATCAACCTCTGGGACTAGAGCTCTTTGGGGACATGCTATCAGAAAAAAATGTAAAGACTTGGAGCAAGGCAAAGGGAAGAGTAGGAGAAGGCAGGAAACCATTTCAGCTTCTTTTAAAAATGGATTAATGTCCCACTTTTGGTGTTTGGCTCTCACTCAATGCTTACCTATGGCTCCAAGAAACTGTAGTCTGTATGACGGCCACACCCAGTAAAACCGTCTCAGCAGACAAGGTAGGCCAGGTTGAGGGTAACCAATGGGCCTCAGACTTCTTTGTGAATTAAGGGGCTGTCTGCCCCAAGCATGTGGTAGAACGGGTGGATGAGAACAATTTGTTCCCATGGCCATGAAGGTGGCTGGAATGCTTAGAGCTTGGTCGGATGTCGAAGAGACCACGATCGTCTACGGCATCCTGGGCCATCACTGGTCACCCTGACTTTTGTCCAGCAACTGGACTTTGTGCGACTCTGCCTCACTTAAATCCAATTCACGTGTAGGTCAAGATGTCATCCATGATGTCATCAATCATCTTGGAAAAGGAAGGACAAAAGATAGACAATATCAATAGCTAACATACATACATCTATACACATGCACACACACGTATCTACATGTATGTGTATATATGATCTTTAAGGTTTGCAAAGTACTTTCTACAGCATCACATTTAATCCTCAGAGCCCTATGGAATGGGTGCTATCATTAGATCCATCTACTGTAACAAAGAATGACAGTAACAGCTAACACTTGCAGAGCATTTCACGTTGTCCGCAGCATTTTCTCATATTATCGCCTCTGATCCTTACAACAACCTTGTGAGTTAGAGACTATTACTACGCCCATTTTACAGATGAGGAAACTGAGGCTAAGTGACTTGCCCAGAGCCACACTGCTAGTAAATGTGTAAGGCAGGATTTGAACTCCTCTTCCTGCTTCCAAGTCCGGAGCTCTATTCATTATGCCGGAGCAGTTCAGCAAAGTTATCAGACTCTTCAACCAAGTCTGAGAATAGATGCCTCTTCAAAGAACAGAGAAGCTCATTTTTAGGTCTCTTCTTTGAGATCAAGGTTGTTTATTATAATTATGCCATATTCAGTTTTGCTGTTCATTGGATTTCCCCCTCCCCCAACCCCGTTCTTTCTATCTACATTGTGGTAGTCGTTATGGATTTTATTTCCCTGATGTACTTCATGCGACTTCTTTTAAGGGGAGAGTGTTAGCACAGTCAGGGAGGCAGGGCCCAGCAAATGAGACACTGGGAGCAAGGGCCATGATCATCCCTCCCTTTAACATTTTAATTGCGCTGCTCGGTATCTTCTAATCATGGCAAGGAAGAAGGAAATTATATATTTAATGGAGGGCTCAGAACCCCAGTCAATTCTGTTTCATTCAATTGAAAAAACCTTTCTTGATTACCTACAACGTGCAGAGAGAACACCATGTTCAATTCCGAGGGAGATTTAAAGTCCAGTTAAGATTCAGTCCTGCCCTCATGAAGCTTACAGTGTAGAGAGTCAGTAGATCTGAGTTCAAATCCCACTTCTGACATGATCTGTGTGACCCTGGGCATGTCACATCCCCTTGATTCCTCAATTTTCTCATTTGTAAAATAAGAGTGGAGGGGAGTTGATTAGCTGGCTTCTGAAGTCCCTTCCAGCTTTAGACCTATGATCCTTTAATAGAGACGGCAGCCCATGACAGAAAGATGTGAGTTCTAGTCCTTGGACATTTGCTAGAAGTATGATCTCGGGTAAGCCATTTCACGGCTCTCAGCCTCAGTTTCCCCCTCTGTAAAATGGGAGTAATGATCCCACCTACCTCGCAAGGTTGCTTTAAGGATTGAATAAGATCACATGTAAAGGACCTTGCCAGCCATCACACCCTCCATAAACATTAGTGGGAATTACGAGTAATTACAAGGGTATTAGAGGAATTCATGGTTGGAGCAGAGTCCCATGTGAGATGGAGGACAGAAGTTTGTTCAAGGGTGTGCTGGTAAATGTTTGATAACTGGCCCTCTGGGAGGAAAACGCACGTAGGACACACTTCGAAGGTTAATCTGCAACCTTAACGTTTTCTCCACCACTTTCTTAAGTCTAGACAATAAAAAATAGATACAGCAAACCCTGATTTGGTGCGCTTGCCAATTTCTGAGGTACAAGCGCTCCTGCTAAAAATTTAGTCTCAGCTCTCGTGAGTGGGTGTGAGCTGACTCCAGGATGCCCCTGGTTGTTCCCAAGGTGGGGGTGGGGGTGGGGGCCGGGAATCATAGATTTAGAGTTGGAAGGCACCTGAAAGGTCATTTAGTTCAACCCTCCCATGATACATATGAGGAAATTGAGTCCCAGGAAGGCTTGCCCAAGAACATACAGGGATTAAGTGGAAAAGTCAGGATTTAAACCAAGATGCTTTTTACTAACCCAAGATTCCAGCTCCAGAAGGCTTCCTGGAAGAGATGGACTTGGAATTGGCCTTTAAAGGGTGGGTAAGAACACAACAGACCAAGAAGGGGAAGGAGAACATTCCAGGGAGAGCTTCCAATTTCCAGCCTGAAGTGCTGGTTGTCCCTGATGGGGTCCAGCTGGCTGGGAGAGGCCCAGTTCCCTTCTCTGGCCACATTCCTGACTCCCTGCCAGGTTCAGGGTTCCCAGAGGAAGGGCAAGAAAGCAGCCCCTGCAGGCAGCAGGTCAGGAGTTGGGCGAGGCAGGGTGGGCCTGGGAGGGGCCGATGTCAGAGATTCCAGCTACTGGCAGCTTCCAGAGAACCCCCTGATAACCATCTAGTGGGCAGCCATCCAAACTTTTCACATTCAAACCCCATGAAGGCAAGTTCACTAAGATCTAGGGAACTTCCCAAGTGGAAGCTTGGGGTGGGTCAGGAATCTCCCTCAGCGTGAGTTAGTGGTAAGAACTCTGGCTCTGGAGACAGAGGGGTCTGGGTTGGAATCCTGGTTCTGCTTTTGACCCCGTATGTGACTCTGGGCTTCATACATCTCCTTAAAACAATAGTGTTGAAGTAGGAAATCATGTAGGTAAGTTCTGTTATGTAGTTCTTCTGAAAACAGGATTTAAAAAACAATTCACAAGCACTTATTGTTCCTTTCAAGCAAGTCTTACAATTGACCCCCATCTTTCAGAGGCTCACTATCTTGGTGGCAGACTCAGGATACCAGATTGACTTTAGTTCTGCAGCTTAGAATGCCCCCTAGCTGAAGCCATCCACTAGCCTCAGCCTCCTGAGTAGCAAGGATTACAGGTGAGGCCACTAGGCCTGGCTTCTGATTTTAAACATGAAGAAGCAAAGGCCTTGAGATGTAAAGTGACTTTTCCAAGGTCACACAGCTAGTAGTAACAAAACCGTGATTCGAACCTAGGTCTTCAGGCTCTAATTTCTACTATACAATATTGTAGTGTGACGGATAGACTTATTTCTGTCCGTTTTTCTTTGTAGTATATTCAGTTTTGAGGCATCATAACCAGAAGGGATCTCAAAGGCCAGCTAGCCCAATACCCTAATTTTACAGCTGAGAAAAGTGAGGGACTTAGCTACAGTCACACAGGTAACTAGCAGCCTAATGATAGGCACTGATCCTAGGTCTCCTGACCTTGGAAGAAGGCTTTTTTTCCACTGTGGAGGTATTTAAGAAAGTGAATTCCGTGCAATTGCTTTGGAGTGGAAGGAGAAGAAATATCTAGTTAGTTAAATGACTGCATAGAGATGTAGGCACTGAAAGTCTGCCACGCAAGCAGAAGGTTCCTGATTGGCTGAGAGTAAGCCTGGGATTATAGAACAGACAAATGAGTTCAATCCAACCGCCCAGCTGCACCAATTCTAAATCAGACCGGATGTTCTGATGGGGAAAATTCCATTCTCTTTGGGAGTTAACAGGGAGCTAGAAATTCTAGGTCTAGAGAGGATCCTGGACAAAATGAGGCCCAGGTAATGCCAGCTGGAATGAATTATTTGGACAATTCAAGTCCTACTCCGCTGGGCTATTTCTGGTTTCTTGTGCACTCTTTTTTTTTTTTTTTAAAGTTGATGAATGGGGATGGGAGACAAGATGGAAGGCACTCCCAGGGAGAATATCCCTTCCCAAAGCAGGTCAGCATCTTTTCTGCAATTAAGTGCTAGAGAGTTGTCTAAACCACTGAGAAGTTAAGTAATTTGCCTGTATGTATTCTCGGCAGGACTTAAAGCCAGGTCTTCCTCAGCTTCCAGGCCAGCTCTTTACCCACCATCCCACGTGGCTTCTCTTGATTGTGAAAAATCCCCAGAATTTTTATTTGTAAAGCTTGGAGTATGTAGGAATAGAGAGAATGGATACCAGTTTGGAAGGAAGGAAATAAACATTTCTGTGTGCCTGGCACTGTGCCAAGTGCTTTATAAATGCTATCTCATTTGGTCCCCATGACAACCTTGTGAGACAGGAACTATTACTCTCCCCATTTTACAGTTTAGGAAACTGAGTCAGACAGAGGTTAAGTGACTTACCCACATAAATGTCTGAGGTCAAATTTGAACTCAGATCTTCCTGACTCCAGGCTCAGTACTCTATGTACCTAGCTGCCCCATAAATTACCCTATTTTGTCAATATACTGACCTGACCCCAAAAGTCTAGACATTGCCTGACTGGGGAGTCTTTTTCTGCTTTTGGACATTTAGCTTGCATCATTAATCCCAAACTAATATTTCTAAAACAAGTCTGACCATGTCACCCATCTGTTCCAAAATATTCTCTGAATGGCTATTGATGCCAGGACAAAGTGCAAACTCCTCAGCCCAGTTAGTATTTAAAGGCTTCTGTAGTCTTGCTGCAGCCTGCTTTTGGAGACTCATTTCCTACTATTCCCTTAATGCCCTGTACATTCCAGCCCTACTGAACTAGCTCTTCCTCCACCTCAGCAGCATCCCCTCTCCAGCCTCCGTGCCTTCTAAGGGACTGTCATCTCTTCTCCCACCTCTGCAATTCACTTCCTTCTCACCACCAGGTTGGACCATCCCCAGCTTCTGTCAAGGTGCTACCTCCCACAATTTCCTCCTGCTGATTTATCCTGAAATGGACAAATCCCTCCACTTTCTCCCGTGAAGCCCTTCTTTATTCCCACCCTCCCCAGTGGCTGGTCTTCTCCCTCTCCTCAAATGACCTTGAAATCACTTAGCTGTGTCCATTCATGTGTAACCCCTAAGTAGAATAAAAGATCCTTGAGGGCAGGCATTACTGTTTAATTTTTGTCCTTGTATTGCTAGCACCTCACACAGTGCCTGGCACATAAATGATACTTAATAAATGTTTGTTTAATTGAATTCATAAGCAATCTTGAAGGAACAAATGAACCAATGAGCATTTATTGACAACTTATGTGCCAACCACTGTGGATACAGATAATAGCAATACAGAAAGCAAGACAGTCCCTGCCCTCAAGGAAGACAACGGAGGAAGATGACACCTACGATGACTGGTGGCCAGGAAAGAGTATTTTTTGGTGGTGGTATTCAGGAAAGTCACAGGGATGAGAGTGGAATCATATTGCCTTTCCAGAATTTCTGGTGTTGGTTATTGTTTCCAGGGCTTAGGAGTAGTTGGGGAGAGAGGGATGGGGCAGTCTTTGTGGTCACATGGCATCCAAATGACTCAGGAGTAGCCTTGTGGGTCTGGGTTGGGTTAGATTTGGTGAAATCTCACGCATCAGAAGCCCGGGGCCCCAGAGTAGAAGCTGGAATGTTGAAGATACAGTCTGGAGCATGGGAGCCCCCAAATGCCCCAAACCTCAGTGTCCTCAACTCCACATTGAACGATCGGATTAGATCTTTGATCCTTCTGGACCTACATCCTATAAAACGGATACAGTGGCAGAGATAACTACAGAATTAATCCATCCCGAATTGTGTAATCACAGCAGCTGGTGTTTTGTTTGTTTGTTTGTTTTTTTAACTCAGAGTTTATGCAATAAGACCAGATATCTCCAGCAAGAGAATATCAGAGGTGATAACAAAATAACAGCTTGCTGGAGCCCTGTTTTCCTCCTGTTGATTTTCCCTGGTATACTTTGAAACGGACAGATCCTACCTCCTACCATGTAGTGCCTAATCAGCAGAGCTGTCTCTGAAACTCTGTGGAGAAGGACATTTAGAGATGCTGGGAACAGAACTCGATGTAATGATGAAAATAGATAATTTTAAATAAGAACACTTCTCCTATCGCCTGGGTGCTCTGGGGCATGTCACAGAGAACCAGATATAAATAAACTGCTAAAGGTTTAACGCAGCCGTGGAAAGAAGGAGCAAACGTTGGCCAGCCCACGGAAATTTTGTATCAGACCAGCCTAGGGAGTGAAATTGATGACAGTGCCAGAATTCTTGGCTACAGCTCAGACATTTGGTTAAAGCGTTCCCGCTTTCTCTCACTTTTCCTTTCTTACTTTGCACTGATTTCTTTTAAATTTAACTGGTGAATTTTGTTTTAACATAGCAGATATAAAGAAGCCATAATGTATACTCCCTGAATAGTTAAGCAAAGCAATACCAAAGACTGATCATGTCTATGTCACCATATATGTTTGTCATTTACCATTCCTTACAAGATAGGATAGTTGGTGATACTGAAGGATAATGCTTCTTTGAAGAACAGTGACCAGCTCTCAATGGTGCCATCCCCAGGGGAGTGGCTACTACTACCTTAAGGGGGTTCTAGGGAGGTAATCCTTTGGGTACCTATCCTCCTAAATAGGAGCGTGTAAGCCCCCACTAGTGTGCTTTTAACAATCAGTCAGTAGACTCAGCTTTTCAGCAGACATTTACTTAAATGGTGTAGTAAGAAAAGTACTAGCAAGGCATTTGCTCCAACACTTACTTTCCGACAAATTCACCCAGATTCCAGGAAGGCAAGAGTGCGTACATGCTTAAAATACAATGGTAACGAGTCACATGTATAGGCGACATGTGTGGCTGAGGCAGCTTACAATTCCAGAACTTCATGGCTTCAATATCTCCTGAGGGTCCTCACAACATTTACTGTGGGATGAGGAAGGAAGCCCGGATGGGCTGGGTTGAATCTGCCACCGAGCTGTGACTGCTGGGTGGGGGCTAGGGAAGCTGCATTGTCTTACCATTGGACAGTGGCTAGATTGGCTTCTGGATGGTGCTGGGCAGGACTTACTACCATTGGACGGTGACTGCCCTGAAGGTCACTAGTCAACTCATACCAGCCTGGGCTGGGTAAATTGCTTCGAAGTCACTGGGCTCTTCTCAGATGTGGCATCTCTGTTAGACAGGTTGATTGGCTGGACTCTCTGGCCATACTCTGGGCAGCTGCGATCTTTCCTACCTTTATCCACTTGGTTAGCTTGGTGGCATTGTGCTTTTTTCAGCTGCAGTTTTGTTATGTTCTTTTCATCTGGAGGGCTACAGGGCTCTTTCAGAGTGAGCAATAGTGCCGAAGACTCTTCCCTTTGTGTCCATCAGAGCCTTAGCTTTAAGGTTGTCACCTAGAAGCAGGAGATGGGAGGGGTCTTACCATTCCTATTCCAAAATACTTCCTGGCCCCAAAGCCCCTTTACTTAGTTCTCCATGTTACCTTAGGGTGATCAGTTTCAATTCAGTCCCAGCTCCCACACTCCTTTGGGAATCTTATGTAGATGAATGTCTAGAGAAACAGGCAAGAATTCAATCTGTGAACTGCAGACAAATTCACTGTTTCCCTCCCCTTTAATATACAATTGAGCTATTTAAGCCTCAGATCCTTCCTAGGATGGGAATATCTATTTTTTTTCAACTGAAGGCCTTCCTCTTTAAAATGCAATATCTCTTTTAGCCTTCCAGACCTTCGGCCTCTACTGGGCATCCATCCCCTTTTATGTGAGTTTAACAAGGTAGTATCTATGACCCCCAGTGTATTTAAACAGAGTTTTATTGCAGCATAACATGGTCTTTATTTACATTCTTCTAGTCCCAGTATATATTATTATGCTAGATCTGCTTTCTTCCTTCTGTACCATGTGACGCTCCCCTGCTCAAAAGACTCCAGTGGATCCCTATTTCTTCTAGAATAAAATACAAAATCCTCTGGCATTTGAAGCCCTTCAAAATCCTCCTGGGCTTTAGACATCCTCCTGGGCTTCTTTGATTTCTATTTGAGCACTCCCTGTTCCAGCTAACCCAGTCTTCTCACCCCTCCCATGACATTCTATCTTCCCTCTCCATTTCTGTGGGGGGGCTGCATCCTGAATCCTCACGTCTAGAATCTACTCCCTTGTAACCTCAACCTCTTAAAGTATTTTCCCCCAAAACTCATCTTAGAGACTGTTTCCTTCCTGCGGCCTTGACTGATCATCCCAGCTGCTAGTGCCAACCCATCCCCATTTCCTGTGTACTTATTTGTGCGGACACATGTTATTTCCCCTAATAGATTATAAGATCCTTGAGGGCAGGAGGTTTTGATTTTTGTTTTCTGTCTTCCTATCCTCAGTACATAGTAGCACAGTGCCTGGAATGATAGCAGGCACTCCAAAAGGGAATGGATTTGGTACCAGAAGCTCCAAGTTCAAATCATGGCTTTGCTACTTAACAATAATAATGATGATGTTGATTACAGCTAACATTTATGGAACACTTCCTATGTGTCAGGCACCGTGTTATGTGCTTTACAATTATTATCTCATTTGATCATGACAATAACCCTGGGATGTAGGAACTACTATGATTTCCATTTTATGGATGAGGAAACTGAGGCAGACAGACAGAGGTTAAGTGACTTGCCTACTGGGCTAGGAAGTATCTGAGGCTAGATTTGAACTTGAGTCTTCCCGACTCTAGGCCTGGTGCTCTATCCACTGCATTTGGTCACTTAACTTCTCCTGGCCTTAGTTTCCTCATCTGTAAAGTGAGCATGTTGACTAGACCTCTAAGTTCCATTCCTACTCTAAACCTATGTCCCATGGTTCTGCATGTATGTCCTTCCATGTTTCTTTGAAATCTTCATGTTTAAAAGTCGCTTGAGAATAGACCTCAGGGACCATGCCTATACCAGTATCCCCTTTAAACAACCCCCAGAAATAGCTTATCATCTGGTCCCTGCCTGAGGAACCCCAGTGGGAAGAAACCCACCACTTCCCAAGGCAGCCCATTCCTCTATCAGGAAGCAAGAATGTTTAATCACTTTCACATACGGTGGTATTACTTTCACATATGGCGATCTGTTTGTTTTCTCCTCACAATCATTAAAGCATTGTTGAAAACTTTTCGTTATCCCAAGTTGCGTTTCTACAAATATTTTCGCATACCTAGATCTCTTCTTCCTGTCCATAACTTCCTTGGGGTATCAACCCAGAAGTGGAATCGTTAGGTCAAAGGGTATGGACAGTCTTGTAACTATTCATGCATAATTCCATATTGTTTTCCAGGACTGACAGGCCAGTTCACGTCTTTACCAGCCATGAGGCAGCGGGCCTGTTTTCCCAGGGCTCCAGCAAGAGTGGATTTTTCTGTCTTTGTAAAGCACTGATAGCTAGCCTTTCTGGAATTACTCTGCCCTCTAGTTTTTATTAATACTTTATCATGCTCTTGTCTCGCCTAAAAAATACAAATGTGCATGTGTCTGTGTAGATATCTATATCTCTATATACACATATCTATATTTATATTGATGTATACACACATATAGATAGAGATATATATTCACTGGGTATGAATTTAACAAATATTTAATTGCCTGGACTTTTGTAATAGCCTCTTAACTGGTCTCGCCACTACCTCCTGTTTCAGTCTTTTGCAGCTGATAATCCATACAGCTGCCAAAAATAATCTTCTTAATGGGCAGAACTGATTGTTATTCTCCTTCTTTATAACCTTCAGAGGCTCCCGTTTCCTCTGGGATAAAATATAAACTCTTTAGCTAGGCACTTAAAACCCTCCATGATCTGGCTCCTAACTACCTTCCCAGGCTCATCTTCCATAATTTTCTTTTGCTCATGCCGTGCTCCAGCCAGACCATATGGCTGTTTATTCCCTGAACCTGACAGGCCCTCTCCGGCCTGGAGCATTCAGGACATTCTGAGTCAATGAAAGGCACTGTCCCTCTTCATTTCTGAGCTACAGCTAGGTCCCAAGGAGTATGAATAATGCATGCCAAGAAATGGTCCCCCTGCATTTATTGGAATTGGTGCTATTTGAAGTTAATGGTCATTGGTTCCAGCCTGAAGGAAACCTGCCCTGAGAATCCAAACAATGTGACCACTTTATGGGATTCAGTATTTGCAGTAATAGAGATCTAGCTGTACTCTCAAGGTTCAGTTCAGGTGCCACCTCTTCTGTGAAGTCTTCCCTGATTCCTCCCAGTTGAAAAGGTTGTCTCCCTCCTTAAGTTTTCCCCTGGATCCTTTGCACCCTCAGTGCATTGCATAGCGTCTGGCACATAGTAGGCACTTGAAGAGTGGAATCTTCTGAAAGACTCTGAAGTTATCTTCAGACTATTCTATAAAACACAGTTAAGGGCAGCTAGGCAGTGCCATAGTGCACAAAGTGCTGGGCCTGGAGTCAGGAGGACCTGAGTTCAAATGTTACCTCATACTTAACTTATACTAGCTGTGTGACTTTGGGCAAGTCATTTAACTCTGTTTGCCTCAGTTTCCTCATCTGTAAAATGAACTGGAGAAGGAAATGGCAAGCCACTCTAGTATCTTTGCCAAGAAAACCCCAAATGGGGTCACGCAGTGTCTGACATGACTGAAATGACTCAACAACAGCAACAAGTAGAAAGAACAATAGACTTGGCATTGAGGACCCTAAGTTCAAATCATGAGCCGCGGGGGTCCTGTCTCACTCCACCTTGTACTGTACTAATATACCAAGTTCAGACTGCAACCTTCCCAGTAGACTAAAGTGAGAACAAGGGCCGGGTTATCCAGGGGATACCTAGCACAGAGTAGGTACCTACTGGAAGTCATGCGGACATAGTAACCCGCTGTTCCTGGCCCTTCTGGTCAATCAGAGTTGAGGGGGCTCTGCTGGGGAAGCCCAGTCTGCAGCATTTGTATTACCTACTCTATCACTCCACAGCACCTGTTAGCCCTGATAGAAGGGCGATCGGGAGGTGCTGAGATTCAGTGGCCCACTCCTTGTCTGCTGACGTGGCCACGTCTGACCTGCCTTTATCTCATTATGAAAGTTATCAATAAAACCTGGCTCCATCTTGAGTCACTGGCTGATCACCAGCGATCAGCCCATCGGCCTCTTGCTACCTTGATTCGTTTGAATAAACTTCTTTTGATTCTTTATTCTGAGTTTTGCCTCGTTAATCAGGACAAAAGCCCAAACAAAGAATTTTCCTTTTAACGTACCCGATAGCAATTTGTTGTATTGAAATGAAGAAGTACCAACTATGCGTGAGACTGTGTATTTATAGAACATAAAAATCTGCTTCACCCCAACCATGGTGGCATGCTGCAGTGAGTAACTTCTGAACCAGGCCCTGGTGGGGCTAAACAGTGATAGGACAGCTAGCTGGGTGGTGCAGTGGATAGCGCTGGGCCAAGAATCAGGAAGATCTAAGTTCAAATCCTGCCTCTTTGCATACTTACTAGTTGTATAACCTCTGTCTGCTTCAGCTTTCTCAGCTGTAAAATAAAGATAAAATAGTCTCCTCCCAGAGTTGTTGTGAGGATCTCGAATGAGGTAAAGTGATGCCTACTACATAGTAGGCACTTAATAAATGCTCATTCTCTTGTTCCCTTCCCCTTCCCTGCCATGGTGTCCTGATGCTCAGACTCACATAACCTTCCATATCTAGCTGGTCCCAGACCCCCAATTTTCTGCTTGACGTGTACCATGTATACTTTCCACCTCTTGCTCTGGGGACAGTAATTAAATCACTGCTACGTGCTTCTGAAAAGGGCATCCATAAACTGCCCCATAACTTACCAAACTGGAGCCCCTTTCCCTAACCCCTGACTGCTTCCCTCACGTTAGAATGTCAGCTCCTTGAGGGCAGGACTCTGTATTTTTATTTGTATCCCTAGCATTAATACTTTGCCTGGCACATAATAAGCATTTAATAAATGCTTCTTCATTCATTTACTTTTTGAGAAGTCTTCTTTACCTTTCTATACCCTAGTTTTACCTGCCCTGGTACGACATGGCTGTTGCAAGCATGAGATTAAAAGATGGGTGTGAAAGAAGGGTAAGTGGGAGAGAGGAGAAACTGAGATAAAAATCTCTCCTCAATTTACTTTCCAACATTATCTCCCATCCTATACGTGCTGATGTAATGGAGAGAGAGTTAAATGTGATTGCTAATTATTTCCTGTGTTTCCTTGGGTAAGTCATTTCTCCTTTCTGGGTCTCAGTTTACCCAACCATAAAAACAGGGGGTAGGACTACCTTAAAGGTCCCTTATGGTCTATAATTATCAGATCCTATTTTGCCTTCCATGCCAACTGGACAACTCGCTGTTTCCTGAACACTCACCCTGTCTTTCCCCACCTGTGTGCCCTTGTTCAAATCTGAGCATACACAGGACCATGGGATCATAGAGGGAGAGCCACATGGGGCTTTGTAAGAAACTGAGGATAGGAAACTGAGACCTAGTGACTTGAAAATGAAATGACTTTCCCAGGGTCACAGATTGTGAGATGTCTCCCAGGGGAGGTAAAACGATGCTCTCCAGTTTCTGTCACTTTCTGGTTTACATGTGGATTTCTAAATCTGACATGGCTCTGCCTCCAGACAGGTAAGGGATTATCACATCTATTTTACAGACGAGGAGATTAAAGTCCAGGGAGGCTGAAATAAGTCCAAGGTCAAACATGCAGCAAGTGCTTGTGGGTGAAACACTGTCTTCTGATGCTTGGCTCAGTTTGCGTTCATTGCATCATGATCCCTCTCTGGGAAAAACACTGGAGTGGAAGCTATTTCATTGATGTAGAGGTCAGCAGATAATAGTTGGTCAGTAAATGTCTACTGAATGAATAAATGAATACCTTGTTGGCCTACTGACAAGACTGGCATCGGCTGTATCAGATTTAGAAATGCACATCAGACAACGGAAAAATTTGGAAACCATAGTCTTACATATCCTAGGAGATACATGATATCTGTGCAGGACACTGCCTGCATACATACTTTTACAGGTATACACATATATACTCCCTCTCTCTCTGTCTCTCTCGCCCCTTCCTCTCTCTCCTCTCTCTCTTCTCTCTCTTACCCCCTCTTCCTCTCTTCTTTACTCTCTCTCCCCCTCTCTTCCTCTATCTTCTTCTCTCTCTTCCTCTCTCCCTCTCTTCTCTCTCTCTCTTCCTGTCTCTCTCTTCCCCTGTCTCTCTCTCTCTCTCCTCCCTTCCTCTCCCCTCCTCTCTCTCTCATCTATGATCTCCTAAACAGACATATGCCCTCCAACTATGAATATCACAATCCATCCATGTCTTCCCATGCTCACTATGGGTGGGTCCACTCAACTTTTACACACACACACACACACACACACACACACACACACACACTATTCTGGTGGCTGTATGGAAGGATAGGAAGAGCGCTGCCTCTTGATCCAGGAGATTTGTATTCGAATCCTGGCTCTGACATTTACAGTTGGATCAGCTGGGGCAAGTCACAAATTTTCTCGAGTCCTCAGTTTCCTCTTCTGAAATAGGAGAGAGCTGAATGAGATGGCCACTGTGAGAGGAGTGTATTCCATAAAGTGACCTCAATTAAAATAACTAAGAAGATGTTCTAAACTGATACCTTAATCAGATGAAAATGCTTCTTTGATTAAATTATAGAATCAATCATAAGTTTAAAATAGATGCAATAATTTCTTAGACATCTCTATTGAATTATTCAATCAATCAAAACATAAACTCAGTTTTTAACAACTTAGTCAATCGAGATGGGAGAGAGTGGGTACGATCAGGTGGTGAAGTTTATTGGGATTGGATGGATGAAAGAATTAGCTGCACCTCCAAGCCTAAGTATATTCCAACAAAAGCATTCCAGCCACTACTTTGAGATTAAGGCTTTGACGGCACTTTGAGGAGGCAGGCACCTATATGATGGGCCAGCAATGGGGGATGAGGGCAGAAGGCTCTCTACCATTGAGCACAACATTGGAGGATCCAGACCACTAACAACCAATGCATCTCTCTGGGAGCCAAGAGAGGACAAACTGGGCATGTGCAGACTCTTCTGGACTTTAGATGAACTTCTAACCAAACTCTGAGTTACTCCTTTGTCACATGGTCTCTAAGTTTGAGCGTATGTACTTTCCATCCGGACCCTGTAATCCCTGGTGGGAGATCAACATAGTGTGGTAAGAATAGTTGATTCAGAAATATTCCTGCTCTTTATCCAGAGTATATTACCATAGGCCAGCTGATCCCCTTCCTGGTAGTACTGCAGGAAATGCCACATAGCTTCCATGAGCCCCTGGTTCAGTGGGTCCCATAACCCTCTGTTTCAGTCCCTTGAGATTTCTACCTCTACAGTATACCCGCAGAGCTTAAGGCTGTTAAAATCCTTTAGAATCAAGGCAGGAGCTGCAAACACTCCTGGAAGAGGAACATTTCTCCAGTGATTTAAAGTTTACAAAATCCCTTCCTTACAAGTCCGAGCAGGGCTTAAACTAGGGTGGTGTAACTAGGACTTTGACCTAGGGCTCTACACTTGAGAGGGTGCTGACGTGGTTCTTTTCCTTCAGCAATAGAAGCAATTCGAGTTCAGCACTTGGCAACAATAGTTAGCTAAAATAGGAAATGCCTGGGACACCTAGGTAGAGGCCTATTAGAGTATTCAGCTGGGAGTCAGGAAGACCTGAGTTCAAATTCTACCTCAGACATTTGGCTAGTTATGTGATCCTGGGCAAGTCTCAGCCTGCCTCAGTTTCCTCACCTGTAAAATGGGCATACCAATAGTACCTATCTCACAGAGCTGTTTCCAGGATCAAATGGAATAATTAATGTAAAGTGTTTTTGCAAACCTTAAAGTCCTCCGTTAGTTATAAATACTAAACTCTGGGGCAGCTGGGTGGTGCAGTGAGTAGAGCACCAGCCCTGGAGTCAGGAGGACCTGAGTTTGAATCTGGCTTCAGACACTTGACACCCTTACTAGCTGTGTGACCTTGGGCAAGTCACTTAACCCCAATTACCTTACCTTTCCCCTTCCAAAAAAAACCAAAATAAAACAAAACAAATAAATACTAAACTCTTTTGTCTCATGCTTCTTTCTTTCGATTCTCCCTCAATCAATCAACATGCATTTATTAAGCACTTACTGTGTACTAAGTCTGGTTGCTTCCATCCTATTGAGGGTAACAACACCCTAGTAGTGATATCGCAGAGGTCTCTGTCTCTCCCACAAGGATGATGTCCTGGGGTCTCTTCCTCCCTCTTCCTCTTTGTCGTCCCCCTCTCTTCCTCTCTCTCTCTCTCTCTCTCTCTCTCTCTCTCTCTTTCCTCTCTCTCTGTCTCTGTCTCTGTCTCTCCCTTCCCTCCCCTCCCCTCCCCCAGTTTGGGGCTTCCCTTCGCCTCCTCTCTCTGGCTTTCCACTCTGCTTAATGGAATAGAGACCAGAAGCAGAGACTCCAGAACCATCTTTGGACCATGAAGAATCTAATTTCACTGGCAGACAGTCTGCTGGGGCAAAGGATGCTTGAGCCCACGTAGAAGAGAGATGCTTCATTTGGGGAGCTCAGCTATAAATAGCAGCCCCAGGAGTGGCTGAGGCAGCATTTGGAGCTGAGCCTTGAAGACCTTCCCCTTAGGATTTCTTTACTCTTTACTCTTCTGGAATGTAGTTGGGAGGGAGATTGCCCTTCAGTCATCACCACCGACATCCCCTCCCTGACCCTGGGTTCAAATTCTGGCTCTTTTTAGTCATCATCATGGTTGACATGTATATAGCTGTTTCAAAGTTTACAAAGATAGTTGTGGACTTGACTTGACCTGCCCAGGGATACACAGCTGTTAAATGTCTGAGGCAGGATTACAACTCAGGCCTTTCTGAGTCCAGAGTTTAACATTTATGTGACTGTGTGGAAGCTGCTTGATTTCAATTTCCCCAGCTAGAAAATGAGGGAATTGGGGGTAGAGACACTCCAGGACCCCTTCAAACTCAAAATCCTAGGATCTTGAGTGGAAGAATGAGCTGCCTTGACAGGTAGTGAGCTCCCTGTTAGTGGAGGTCTTCGGAAGACGTTGGATGACCACTCATTGGGACCACTTATTTTTCTTAAGAGAGAGTTGTACTAGTTCGCTTTGGAAATTTTTTCAGTCTTGGAGAGTCTGTATTTTTGTTGTTTTGTTGACTTGTGAAAGACCTGGCTATATCTCTGCTCTGGGTCTTGGGATGGCTTTAGGCCAAGTGGACAGTTGCCTAATGGTATAATTTAAGAGGAGCAGAGAAGGATTTCCTTATAAAAATATCTTCTCCTCATGTTTAAAATTCCACTCTGAGGGCCTCATTCCTTTGGGTTAAGCATTGACCTCTCCAGGCATCTCTGGTAAAA